>NC_045988.1:22683922-22806422 GCF_010909765.2 Amblyraja radiata
TAAAGTAAAGTTTGTTTGTATAATTTAACTTTTGTAAGCGGGTGTGTTTTACAGCAAGACACCAGTGCTCCTGTTAATAATCTTTGTGTATTTAATTGCTTAGAGAGAAATTCAGAAGCTGTATGAAAAGAAGGCCTTTGTCTTCCTGGGCTGTGGGCGGACAGTTGAGGATACAACTTTCCAGTCGCTCTTTCTAGAAGCAGTAAGAAACAAGACTGACCTGGAGCACTTTATGCTCGTGCGCAGAGATGATGTGGATGAGTTTAAAAAGCTTCGCGAAAACATGCTCGATAAAGGTATTAAAGTGATCTCTTATGGGGATGAGTACGTCGATCTCCCGGAATATCTTGACCGGCTGGCTAACGTCATCTGTCATCATGGAAATCAAGGTATGTTACCAGGGAAGGTTGTCTCGCATCTGAGAGAACAGACGAATGAATCTTCCTACTGTTAAGGCAAAAAACATTTTTCAGGAAAATGGTCCATTTTGGGTCATTGGACTGCCACAATGTTCAGGCTGGGTTAATCTGGGAGAAGAGGCCTTCGGATTGTTTAATGGATGTGACCATTCGTGAATATCAGACAACCCAAGATTTGAAGTATAGTAATTGCATCATTTATACAGGGCATAAGAAATTAAATTAACAAAATAATCTGTCTCTCCGTGTCATTTAGTAAGATTGTGGCTGACTTGTTTTTAGTTCAATTCCTCGTTCCTGTGTTCCATTTATTTTCAAATTACAACAAAATATCATATCTTGATAAACACTCAACAACTAGCATTGACGACCCTCAGAGAATTACAAAGATTTGTCACTGTTTAGATAAAGAAGCTTCTCATCTGAGGCTTGTCTGATCAAACCTCATCATCTCTGAATCTACAGTATTATATTCCATAAGAATTTTGTCTTCAACGATCAGTGTTCACTAAACTTGAATAATCACAAAGCAGAAAAAAATCTTTCCTCCATCTTGGAAATCAATTTGGTGAGCCTTCATTGTACTCCCTCTACTGACATTCTCATTAAGATAAGAGTACCAACATTGTACACACTACTCCAGGTGACATTTCATCAAAGCTCTATAATTTCAGTAAGACATCTTCGAGTTTTGCACATAAATCCTCTTGCTATAAAGGCCAAAATACCGTCATTGTTTGCTGTTAGCAAAATTGTGATTTTCAGTGAATTGCTTCGAAGGTATCCCAGGTCTTGCTGAAAACCATTTGTTTTGTAGCTTTGCCATTTGAAACTGCTTTCTATATGAATCTGCCATGTCTTTGCATGTTTGTTTGAACTGTTTCCCCGCAAAGTCTCTCTGCAACCCCCACACCACCCACTCTACCATCCAGCTTGGTACCATTAACAAGCTAACATATGTTGGGTGTGACCCCTTCATCCAAATCTAGATTGTGAATAGCTGGAACACCAGATATTACAGCCTCCGCATCTGAGAATGCTGATTTATTGCTAATCTGTTTTCTGTCTGGTAATCGAGCTTTGATTCTTGCCTGTATTTTTTAATTTAATCATCCCAATGGTTTGAATGTTTCTGGCAAGGTTGAATTGATGGTTCATGTTTCTGTATACTGAGGAAGCCATAGGCCAAGTTGAGTCAGCAGGATTCCTTCCCTGGTACACATTAGTAAATCAGATGGATTTTTAGGACAATCTTATAGTTTCATGGGTAGTTAATGTGATTAACATTCAAATTCTAAACATTTCAGCTACATGAATGTAGTTCCTAATTGCCGTGATGGCATTCAAACCAGAGACACGTCAAGGGCTCACCACCTCTGGATCATGGTCCCGCAAGCTAACCACAAGACTAAAAAAATGGACCTCCAGATGCTGGTTTATACCACAGATAGACACAAAGTGCAGGAGTAACTCGGCGTAGACACAAAATGCTGGCGTAACTCAGCGGGACAGCAGCATCTCTGGAGAGAAGGAATGGGTGACGTTTTGGGTCGAGACCCTTCTTCAGAGTCAGTAACTCAGCGGTCAGTCAGGCAGCATCTCTGGAGAATGTGGATGGGTGATGTTGTTTTGGTTTGGGACCCTTCAATGCTAATGCGCCTCCAAGCCCCTGTGCTCTTTCTTTAACAACTTAATATTTGTAACTTTTTCTAATGACTGCCAGGTTGCAGAATACAATAAAACGAAATCTCCAAGGATAGTGTCCTTGAGAGCAAGAACTTGGCCTGCGGGTAATGTCAGTCAGAATTTTGTGCGCGCCATGGACAAGTTTATTGCCTCTTTGAAAGAATGGCTGGAGTCTAGTCCTGTGTTGTATTCCTTTCAATATTCCCAACAAGTAATGCCCCTGTCCCACTTAGGAAACCTGAACGGAAACCTCTGGAGACTTTGCGCCCCACCCAAGGTTTCCGTGCGGTTCCCGGAGGTTGCAGGTAGTGGAAGCAGGTAGGGAGACTGACAAAAACCTCCGGGAACCGCACGGAAACCTTGAGTGGGGCGCAAAGTCTCCAGAGGTTTCCGTTCAGGTTTCCTAAGTGGGACAGGGGCATAACGAGTGCTGATGTAAACCCTGGGTGTAGTGCAGGGGAAACCAAGCTGGTGTGAAAAGTCAGATGCAGTCCTTTTCTGGCAGCTCATTTGAGATATTGAGAAAGCTTGGAGATACCTGTAATTCTGCATCTGATCCAGTCATATCTGACTCAAGCCTAGTTTGATTCCCAAAATTAACCCGATTACTCGCTGAATATGTTATGAATTTGTGTTGGGAACTTCATGTGTAAATGATTGTCTTTATGTTTTAACAATATACACCTTTTCCCATTCTCAGTTCGGGGAGCAACTAACATTGATACTACATTAAAGAATGGTCCATTTACAACAAGTAGTCAAGGCAAGTGTAGTCATCTTTTATTTGAACCTGTTTAATAATGTGATAATCATAATGTGAACACATTTTATTTAATGTTATTGAAGGACCTCTGATATGACAATAACTCAGCCAATCTTGACTCTGGGGTTAGACTATCACAGTGGCACTGTTTGCAGAGCAGCCTCACAGTGCCAAACACCCTTCAACAAAGGAACATCATTAGCTACTCCAGCCCTCTGGTCCTTACCTGTGGCTAGAGAAGACATTATGATCTTTGTCAAGGGTCCTGCTATCCCCTCTCTCAACAATCTGTGATAGATCACATCAGGCCCTGAAGATTTATCCATCTTAATGCTCTTCAAGAGCCCCCAACACCACCACCTCAATCTCAAACTGACCGTGCATTTGAGTTTTCTCCACACTGATCTCACTGTTTTCTGTCTTTCCCCTTGGTAGAAACAGCTACAAAGTATTCATTTAGTACCTCACCTTCATGCATAGACCCCAAGCACCAATTCACTCTTAGCTTTGAGCAGTCCTACCTTCTTCCTGACTACCCTCATGTCTTTAATATGGGTATAAAAGGCCTGGAAATGTTCTTTAATCCTGCTCACCAAAGCCATTTCCAGGCCCCTCTAATTGCCTGCATGAAAAACCCTCCAGTATGTCGTCTCTGAGTCGTGCCTGGACAGTGTCACTGATCAGTAGAGCATCTCCACCACCTCCCTATCACATCGGAAACATCAAAACCCTACAACATTGCGCTGCCTGTTGTGTCCCACTTGCAACCACCATTTCACAAGGGCTGCATTAATCCAGGCTCTAGGTTCATTTTAGGACTCTGTTAGGATATTGTTAATACTTGGCAATGGATGTGCAGAGCCATGGACCATGTGCTGGGAGACAGGATTAGACTGAAGTCTCCATTAATAATCAACAAAGACACAATGGAATGAATAGCTTCCTGCTGCTGTAAATTTTGATTCTATCTGTACATTAGGACAACTCTTGAATTTTATTTATTAAGATGATCAGATGTAGACTGATAGGATACAAACATGGGTGTTGGTTTAGGATTGTAGAGCAGCATGTAGTTGGGAGAAAATTGAGGCTTGAAAGGGAATCAGTGTCACAATTTCTTTACCAATCTAGTTTAAATGAAGCTTGCTGCTGAGAATCAATGCCCTGTAGCAGGACAGGTCAGTTCTGATGCAAATAGCAAGTTATTTAAAGTTGTAAAATTCATTATAAGTTCAGAAGGATATATTGCACCCTGTCACATGAGGTACTGTTCCTTAATTTTCTGGCCTTGCTTTAACAGTGTAGACCAGAATGGGATTGAAAACCATGGCACTATACTGCAAACAGGGACCAGCTCCTAGCACCCTAAGTAAATGTAGGTAGTGATTGTATTCAGTTGGAAGCACTATTCACTGTCTTTCTATCTTGCCTAGACCAGAGAATGGAAACAGAAGATGAAATAAAACTGGGGAGATGAGTGTTTGCTCACCTTTTTAACATTGTTGGCGCACAACCCAGCAGGAATACACAGTAACTGACAGCCACCCAGGAGGCCAATACTGGTTACCATAACTGACATAAATGTACAGTGGACATTGTTTTCTTGGAACTGTACTGACCCACTCCAAGATCACCACATCAAACTTCAACTTGAATTTCATTTTTGCTCAGAGAGCTGGATGTTATGGACAGCATCAATGAATTCTACCAACTGTGATAACTTGCAATTCTAGTTCATTTTGGTGTAGCAATTTTTATTGTTAGTGACTTCTGTACAGAATATTTTATTAAAAATCATTTAATGATATGACAGCACTGTGATATTTTGCAGAACAACTTGGCAAGAAACTTAATATTGAATCAAGGAAATGCTTTCTTGCTGCAAATCCTTGTGTTTTGGGGAAGATTGGTACCTGGAAATAATTAGTTACAAAAACCAAAGGCAACATTTTGGGGTACTATGTATTTCGACACATTCCTATTTCCCTGGAGTTCATGGCCTGAATTTTAATGGCAACTTCTGCCTATGGCAGATGGTTTATAGTAATTTGGAATGTGTTCTTGATTTACCTTGCTGCTATGGGCTCTCTGCTGGTTACTGGGCACAAGCATAGTTGGTATTTTGTGTACTCAAATTACATTTCTATCAAATAAAAAGTACAGATAGCATGAAGCTTGCTTTGCCAATATTGGGCTCTGATTTCCAGAACATAAAACAGTACTGACCCACTATGTCTGTGTACTATGTGATGCCAAGCTAAACTGAACGATGCATATATGCACCATGTGTCCCCTAAAGAGCAGACATGCTCCTGTTGGTGTACAAGGTCTGGGTAGAAACAACTAAATTCCTGGTTTTAGGAGCCAAAGATTAAAGCCAGAATACTACTTCACACTCCAGCAATGCTTTAACCCAGTTCAGGAAAGTAGTTATGGGACTTGATCTGATCTTGGGACTGCAATTATGGGACTTGCAATTCTCTGATCTTGGGACTGAACAGCAAAAAAACTTTATTAAACCAGCTTAAGCTAGTTGATGAAATCACCAGAAGCCAAAATAGCTTGAGTCTGAAGGGTTTGGACCTGAAACATCACCGATAATTGTTACTCCACCACTTTGTGTCCTTTTGTGCAAACCAGCATATGCAGTTCCTAGCTCTATAACTCAATAGAGCCAGATCCATACCATGAAATTTGAGACATGCCGTACAAAAGAGCATTCCATAGGGGACAGCATATGTGGAAGAATACATGATTAAAACTTTATTGGAATAAATGAATTGCAATAGCTTTAAATCCAACAATGTCAAGCTATTCTAAGTGGCAGCTCGTTCACAATGCTGATGAAAATCCTCTTGGCTGCTTTCTCAGGTATTTAATTTGAACTTAACCCAAGCATAATTTTCTCGACCCAATTAATATAAAAGCTATGCTTTTCCTCTGCTGGAGCTTGAGTAAATCAGCAGATCAGAAATCATCTCTGGAGAAGATAGGTGATATTTCACGTCAGGATCCTAGTCTCAAGGGTTGTGACCTGCAATTTCACATCCTTGTCCTCCAGAGATGCAGCCTGACCTGGGTTATTTCAGCACCTTTTTTTATCCAGCATCTGCAGTTCCTTGCAATTGCATGAACACTAAGCCAAACTGAGTAAATTGGTTGCTACTGAGCTGCACAGCCAGTGATTTCTAGAACGTATAACAGGACAGGAGCAGGCCCTTTGGCCCACAATGTGCCAACCATGATGCCAAGTTAAACTAATCTCATTGCCTGCATGTGATATGGCTGAACATGCAGTTGATCAACTCTGTTTGCACATAATTAATATCTCTTCATTCCCTACATTTCCATGTTATCCAAGTCTCTAATATTGCACTATCGTATCTGCTGCCTCCACCGCCATCCCTAGCAGCATATTCCAGACACTCATCACCTTCTTAAAAAAAAACTTGCCCTCACCTTAAAGCTGTGGTCTATAGTATTTGATATTTCCATCCTGAGAAAAAAGGTTCCGATTGTCTACCTTATCTATGCGCCTAAAATGTTGTTTTTATACTTTCCTGCACCCTATTTCTATATGTTGAATACATTTTTATAAAGCAGCCATTCCATTTACACCTTGCAACTGAACACAACAGATGACCACAGCCAACAATGATAGCAGCTTTATTTAATAAATTCTCTTTACATTTTCTCTGTAATTCACAGGCAGCCGATACTCAAGCTTATTGCACTAAGAATTAGACTTTTTTTTAAAAAAAGGAAAAGCAGTTCATCTCTTTCCTTGACTGGTGATGTGACGACATCCTCTGTGTACTTATTTAAAAAAAACTCCGGGAAGGAAATGCAGCAGACTGAACAATGCTGGAGAAGTTGCAATGCCAACAGGTGATTCCACACAACATAATCAATAATCCTCCATTATGCACAGAATAATCAGTGATGGGCTGACGTTGGGGAATTTAGTGGCACTGGGGTGTGCTAGAGTGTTGTAAAGCAGATACTCAAGCCTTCATCAGGGCACTGACAACAGCCTTGGCATTGAGGCTGCGCAGGTCATTGTAGGTCTGTCCTGTTCCAACAAAGACTATTGGTTGGCCAGTGATGTAGGTCATAGAAATGGCAGCACCAACCTGCAGGAGAAAATGAAAACAATTCAGAGCACCAAAAAACATTTGGTCATGCAGACAAAAACAAGGTATTCAAACCACCTCCACGTCAGTTTGAGTTGCTGCCTTATAACGCCAGAGTACAGGGTTCGATCCTGAGGTGCTGTCTGTACGGAGTCTGTACGTTCTCCCTGTGACCACATGGGTTGTCTACGGGTGCTCCAGTTTCCTCGCACACTCCAAAGACACACAGCTTTGTAGGTTAATTGGCTTTGGCAAAATAATACATTTTCCCTAATGTGTAAGACAGTGCTAGTGCATGGGGTGATCGCTGCCGGCGTGGACTCGGTGGGCTGAAGGACCCGTTTCCACGCTGTATTTCTAAACTAAATTCCCTCTAAACCAACTGTTTTATTGCACCAGGGGTGAAGCTTCCAAAACTGGATTCATTTTGTAATGAGCCGTGTGAAAGGCTCTATATAAATGACATGTATACATGACTCAATTTAAATTTTGAAAGTGTCATGTCACAAAAGTGGGGAAGATTTTCCTGTAAAAACATACAGGAAATTGCTTGTTTATCTCAATATACCCATCTAATTTAAGAGCCAAGAAATTGCATTATTTTCTGGTATTTGTTCCCAGCAATGCAGACAATGTTGCACAGCAAGGCAAAACGTTCACTCCAGATCAAAGTTGAAGATAATTATGCTTACAGCAACCTGCAACATAAATGAGTGATCAAAGAATTTCTGTTTACACTTAGATGCCTTGGTTGAAGTACTTGTGCAAAAGTATGAGTGATATTCCATTGTTACTTTCAGCTGTTTTGCCGAGTTCAAAAGTTAGGTAGAAGATAAAATGATATAGAAAATGCAAGAAATATTCAGCAAACTGCAGAGGGAAACAGTTAATATTTAACATTGCACATATGCCCAGCAATACCTTATCATCAATTGTATCAAATTTGGTCAGCACAATGCCATCAATCAGCCGCGGCTTTTCAGACATTGAATGGTCAGCCAGAGCCTGGTTAAATTTTACCTGAGGAGAGATTGAGGAGTTAGTATTTACAAACAGACTGACAATTAGACCATGCAGGTTTATTGTTGGATTTCAGTAAATACAATATCAGATGATAAACACAAAGTGCTGGAGAAACTCAGCAGGTCAGGCAGCATCTCTGGAGAACCCTTCTTCAGACTGAAAGTAGATGGGGGAAACTGGAGGTAGGAAAAGGCCAGAACAAATCAAGGTTGGCAACATATAACCAAGGAAGGGAGGACCCTGTGATGGCCCATTGCTGGCTGGAGAAGAGATGATAACAAAGGGATACAAGGATGCAAACAGTGGAACTAGTAGGATGACTAGGGAGGGAGAGAGGGAATGCAGGGGTTGCTAGAAATTAAAGAAATCAACGTTCATACCACTGGGTTGAAAGCTGCCGAAGCAACATATAAGGTGCTATTCCTCCAATTTGCATGTTGCCTCAATCTGGCAAGAGCAGTCATTAAGGGAGTGATGTCCTGCAGACGGCCTGTCATGGTATGGAACACCCCAGCTTGGGGGCAGATGTGACGGAGACTGAGGAATTGGGATAGAATGCAGGAGGCAGGGTAGGATAAAGTGTAGTCCAGATAGCTGTGGGAGTCAGTAGCTTTGTAATAGACATCAGTCGATAGCCTATCTCCTGCGAAGGAGGCAGTGAGATCAAGAAAGGGGAGGGAGGTGTCAGAGATGGTCCAGGTGAATTTGAGTTAGTCCATGAATGGTGTAGGATGTAGGACTGATACAGTTGTCAATGTAACAGAGAGAATTCGGTGATATTCTTTCACAATATCAAATGGGTTTTTTTAAGAAAAAAGGTATGAGATGACAATTAAACTTTCCTTTATAAACCTAGACTATGGATAATATTTAGAGCCATGATAAGTCTGTCAGAAGAGTGAAGATTTCTTTATTCATTTACAGGATCTCAGTGTTGTTGATTTATTGCCCATCGCATATTGCCCATAAAAAGATAGCGTGCTGCCTTGGATTACTGCAGATTGAAGGTACGCGACAGTACCGTTGGGGAGGGAATTCAAGGTCATTACATATCGATAACTGTGAACTGGAGTCCACGAATCTGTCATACAACAGGGTACACAAAAATGCTGGAGAAACTCAGCGGGTGCAGCAGCATCTATGGAGCGAAGGAAATAGGTAACGTTTCGGGCCGGAACCCTTCTTCAGACTTTGTGCAAAGAGAACCAGTGCAATAGTTGATTTGGGTGATAAACAGTGACCAATACTCACCAACTGATCGACTGCCTCATTCCCTACCAATGCTTCACCAACAAATAGTACCAGATCTGGCATATTAATGGCAATGAGTTTGGCAAGAGCAGTCATTAAGGGGGTGTTGTCCTGCATACGCCCTGCAGTATCTACTAAAACCACATCAAAGCTCTGATTTCGGGCTGTGGAAGAAATGGACACTTTAAAATTACATCTCCACCCGTGAAATAATCAAATTAAATGGTAGTGATCAAGCCAAATAGCTCAGAAATAAAGCCCAACTGAATCATAAAGAGCTAATCTTTGTTTAAATTTGACAATAACAATTCTTATTGTGGGCATTAGCCTATTACTTGATTTGAGAAAATGATTCCCACAAATCTTCAGATAAGAAGTCAATCCTTGCCTCGGTATATGTACTAATACACTCAGCTTTGAACTTTAGTTTAAGACATTCTGCTTGTTCAACTGGTGCATGGGTTTGGACTGCACTGTCCGCTGGGCCAGAGGGGAGCTAAAGGGACACGCATGAGATGGGCATAACATACAACTTGAATCTGCTGTAAGAGGACTGGCACCTGGAGGCATAGGTTTGTGTGCCTATACTTCAACTTACTAATGCTCGGGTAATCCATCCAATTGCATTCACCAGTTAACTATAGACACATTTTGTGAAGTTCTTTAATTGAATAAGTATCCTTCTCCAAGGATTCCAATTTTTATCTCAGAAAAGTATTGCATAGATGCCCTTCATTGTCCAGTAAATAAATACTAAAACATTACAGGAATAATAGAAATTCTGTCCACACCGATAATAATTCCAAACTCCCATATACACATAGGCCAGAGATGTATGAACAAAAGGCAGAAGCAAATGTCTTTAAGTCAGAGTCATAGTAGATAACACAAGTCCCCAATAGCTTCAGAATATAAGCACAAGGTGATGCAAAATCCACACAAAGCGTTAACTAAAATGTAGAAAATAGAATAGTATTGGAATAGAATGTATAGCAAATTCAGTGATGTTGCTAACGACTAGCAACTATGATAGCACAATCACCCCCCCTGCATTGCAATAGAGATAAAAATTGACCGGCAGCATAACTAATAAAAAGGTATAGCTTGGCAAAGTATGAGAAGGTATAGACAGCGTGGAAAATTGAAAACTGGTCTAAAGCAATGTTTTTTTTCCAAAAATTACAAAATGCAATGGCCTCCATTGCGATGCCAGCAGCGTCCTTCCCGTATCCCTTCTCAAAGAGCTGGACCATGCTTTGACCATGGTGTTCCTCTGGTGGGTGCAGGGCATTCAGGCGGCGAGTGTGGGTTCTGAGCTGCTCCACTGCTCCAGCTCGGAACGTGTCGCAGGCAGCAATAAGAACCCGAAATCCATTCTCCATCAGCCAGAAGCTGATCTGCAGGAAGCAAAGGACACGGCACAAATGATAAAATGTTCCCATTCAGTTGCTGACTGGTCTCTTTAGCTGGAGATTTCCATGATTGAGCATTTGTATTCCCAGATTTCAAAGTGCTTTTATATTAAAAATAGCAGGTGATATAAAAGAACTTTATATCAACAGTGGATTAGAATTAGTAATAATTCTGATGTGATACAGAATGCTCTTTCATGAATTCTATAAACGGTGATTGAAAGGCATGATCATGATGAATTCCACAATGATTGATTTAGTACCAAGATACTGGTTTAAAATATTAACACCAAATCAATTTATACCATATGCGCCCCATTAGAAAGTGGGAATGAGAGGAACGGATATGCAAACATATCGCAGAAAGATACCAGTGCTAAAGAGTTTTGTTGCAGTGGGGGATTGGAAAAGTGAGGGTGCTTGAGACATGTGGAACCATACAGTGATTTCTCTTCAATAGATTTCATCTATGCCTGACCTTGGCAAGGTTGGTAGATTTTCCAACTCCATTCACGCCGCAGAAAGTAATGATAAATGGCCGCTTGTGTTTCTGAGCTTCCAAAACATCACGCAAGATATCAACACGTCTCTTGGGCTGCAGGATCTGGACCAGAGAATCTTGCAAGGCCTGCTTCACTGTGGATGTCACTGCTATTGAAGGGTACAACAATGAATGCAGAGTTAGCAGGGTGTTCAACATCAATGACAAGCATTTAAACAACTTTGAGGTTTCACCAGCCTTCCACTCTGAAGTGCCAGGTACTAGTTGACAGCAACCTTGTAGTACCATGCCCAAGGTGCCAGATTACCCAAGCAAGTCCACACAAACGTTGTTGACCAACCTTGTATCTTTTGGTGGATGGAGGGAAGAGTGAGGCAACTTGGCTGAACTATATCTATTTGTTAGTTAATATTTAGAAACAGGCTATTTCAAGAGTGAAACACTGGCTGTTTATCAGGAGTAGAACGAAATAGTTTCCCATTCCTTACCACAGAATAATGCTGTAGTGACATGCACACCAGCTGCATTTCAGGGGGGTTTTCCCCAACTGAAAATGACCCCATTTCTTTCACCAGTGAAAGACATCTCACAGCACTCCTAGAGTACCTGATATTTACCAAGGAATACCATGTACACACAAACAGAAAACAAGACATCAGCATGTATGCCGGATTCCAACACGTTATTGTCAGGGACATAGCACACCTGAAAAATAAAATCTTGGGAGCAGAGGCTATCCCCACTGAAGTTCTAAAATTAATTAGTGGAGAGCTTCAGTCACCAATCCATAACCTCTTCATCCTTGTCACAGGGGATCGCTGATGCCACAATCACACCATCTTCAAGGAAAGAGTCAGGCCTGACTCTGGTAACTAGAGGGGTCTTCCTGCTATCTGTCATAAAGAGGGTTATCACTAGGGATCTCCTCAACCATTTCCTCCCACAGCCAGAAATTGCAATGTGGATTTAATCCATTTAGAGGGACAGTCAATGGCATCTTCACTGCATGCCAAGAAATCCCAAGAAATGCAGGTAGCAACATCAGCCATTTAAAATAGCCCTTTTCCAGTCTCACTGAAACTTTGACTTCATCAACTTCATTAAGCACTCAAATTAAAATTCAGCCTTTGCCAAAATCATTAAAAAAAAATGTTTAATGGTATTTGGTGGTCCACAAGCATGCATCACTGTCTCAACACTTGCTTCCAACCATTGTCAATGCAATGCTGTACCTCACTCGCAACAAAGTCTGCTAATCTTCAGACCTATCTTGGAATTATCCACCTTGCTGCAACTAGATTCAAGAACAAGGTCATCCAAACTTCAGTATTGAGATGACACTTGCATTTGCATTCACTCGTTGGCTAACTTTAAGCCACTGACAATGTTTCAATTGAAGCATATACAAGATGAGCCGAGTACTCATCCTTTACAAAGCAACGGTCTTCTACCAAACTACCCTTCTGTACAATACTGTCCTTTGACAATAACATTTACGTCAAGACCTGGAAAATATGGACCAAATCCAACTATTCATCCAAATACACATCTGTAAGGCACTCAGGGCTGGAGTATAACACCTACAACATTATCCTCCAATATGTAGTGTCCAGCCAGGCTCTATACGTGAAGCAAGGTTAATTTAAATGATCAAGTACAACTGTGATGAAATATGTGAACTGAACACAATTAGAAGAGTTAATCTCTTAAACTGCCATCATAAATTAAAGTGAGATGACAAGGTGTCACATGGGCTGACATGATATATTATAACTAAATACGACTTACTGCTGAATGTTCCCATCACCTTTCCTTCCAACTTTTTTTCCACTGATTCACATAGTCGAAGAGCAATATCTGCAGCAACATTCTTAGCTGCAGAAAAGAGAAAGAGGAAAGTACAAGTCAAAGAGAGAAGCTTGGACCAATTCATTGTGCATACATAAAAATAACTGAGTTTAGTGTTGAAGGACATGCCCATTACCCACCAATTAAATGATCCTTCATCTTTTCAAGCACAGGGGCCATCACCTGAGGGGAAAGGTTTTTTGATCCAACAAGACCTCTCAGCATTCCAAACATACCACCAATTCCACCCTTCTTCATGCTGTATGCGAATGTTGTACACGTGGTAAAAACAAAAAGGAAATTAGAAAATTCCATTTTAATAGTATTATGAATAGTTTATCAGCATTGTATGGGAACATAGATGCTCAGCAGATCTCTACCAATATCATACCTGGTGTTAGAAATCTTTTGTACAACTGCTTCATCTTCTTCTTCTTCTTCTTCCTCTTCCTCCTCCTCCTCCTCCTCCTCCTCTTCTTCCTCTTCCTCACAACTCTCATAATCAACAGTTTTCAAATCTCCTGCCATTGACCCACGATAAAAATTCTACAAGAAATGATCAGTGCCAAATTTGTGAATAAATTTAGTTTATTGTGAACAAACTAAGAACATCTTGCCTTTCCTCCTGGAATTGCCCATTTATTCACTGGCCCAAACTCTCATGTCACTGTCTGACTTTCTCAACTGTTTCATCAAACTATCATATAATAATCTATAGGACTAGGAAAGCTATATCATTAAGCACAAGATGTGAAACAAAACAGCTCAATGCAGTTATAATTATAAAATGTCATATGACATTTTAATTCATACGTTGAACGCTAATGTAAATGTTAATTGCTGTATAGGCTGTTAATGATTTAATTTCTGCTTAATATTTTGAAAGCTTATTATCATTGTCAGGTATTGAGAAATATTCCAATCGTATTTGGCAGTCAATATAATGCTTAGCCTCCTGTGAAAGCTTTATTTCCCATGCGTTTTTGTCTTCATCTTGTACTGTCCCCACTCAATATCAAGGTACTGCGAACAGCTACGCCTCACCACTAAGATTTTAGGATGGTTTGAGGAAAGGTTATTTGTGAAATCCATATGCTGAGTCTTGCAACATACGATCACCAATTAACATGAAAGCTCGCTGATGATATAGAATCTGGGCGAAACACTTTTCTATTTCTGTCAACGTATGCCTGGAGTATTAACACAGATTATGCCTTATATAAACACACCTTGTCACATCTCCAGAAAGAATCAAAGCACCATTTGCAACAAGCTACCTTGACCTGCACTGGCACTCCATGAAAGAAACTGTACAAAACAAGATTCCAGAGAAGCAAAGATAATAAATGGCAATTAACTCACTTTTGAGAAGTGAGGAATGTTGGGCAGCACATCAACTCATTCTTGATTTAAATTACTCAATATTTCAATATATTAAGAATTGAAGAAGTATTTAACTGATGTTATCAATGAGTTCCACACGGATGCAGAGGCAGCATCAGTCCTTGTATTGGAGAAAGTGAAAATTTCACAGTTCTGTTGACCAGAAACATCAAATCGGTTTCAGCTTAATCACAAATGGTACCTGATCATTTCCAGCACTGTTTTGTTTCAGATCTATTTCATCTTTTATTCTGGCAGCCTACCTTACTGTTAATAATCAATTTAACAACATAGCTTTTTTTTTTAAAGCACACCTACTAACCATAGACAGTGTTCCCACTTCCATTTAAGGACTAATGAAAATGTAACAAAATTGAAGCATGTCCTCTAATTAGAGTGTTAATAAACACTTGCAGAAAGGTTAATAAGTTTGCAACATACCACATCTACACTGGTGTCATCTCCATTGTTGGTGACAGCACTGGACTGACCATTGAACAGTTTTTCACTGTAATCCAGCTCTTTGGAGTTAGCATTATTACAATCCAGAGGCCAGACACGTCGCAGTTTCTGCTTACTTGTTGTGGGGGACTTGCTGCTGCAATTCACCATGAGAAATATGTTACTGCATTAAATTTCACTTTCTCTCACCCACTGAAAAACTAAAAACCTACTGAAACTGAAATGTTGAAGTGAATTAAACTGGACTGAATTATTACTGAGGGAACATTAATATGGAATTTGAATTTGTACAGTAAACATTAGGATTAAGTCACCAGAAACACAATAAGCTTTTTATAAATTAACTGGGCCACATGCAAATCTCTGATTTTGGCTCTCAATTAAAGGTTTCAAAGGTCTTTTATTGTCACATGTACCAATTAAGGTACAGTGGTATTCGTAGTCAAATTATGAAAGAGATGGAAAATATTACACGTAAACATAATAAGATTCATCAATTAAACGTGGCAAAAAAGCACCTTAAAGAATGCTGATGTAAAAGATGAAGAGCAGCAATGCCCTCTCTGTAATGAGCAAGAATAGCAGCTAAAATTACAGATCAAGGTAAAAGCTAGAAAACACAACCAGCTAATTGTTGCCTCAGGTGGAAAGTCCTCACCTGTTTTCTTTTTTCTCTTTTCCCAATTTTTTACGGAAAAATTCCTCCCTATTCTTCTGGATGATTTCTTCCCGAGTCAAACCATTTTGGTTAGCATCACCTACAGTCATGGTTACAGGAGTCTTTAACTGGACGGTAGGTTTCTTTTCTGCTGGAGGTGCCTCGGGTACAGGGGCTAGATAGGAGGGGAAAAAAGACAGAAGTAGAAAAAAAAGCAAGAGGCAAGAACAAAGATATAAAAGAAAGCAAAGAGAAGAGGGTGTAATATAATTTGGAAAAGCTTCTCTAAAAATCTCCCAACCAGACTTGAATTAACATTCACTGTTGATAAATTTTAATTCCTAAAGTGACACTGAAGTCAGAAAACTAATCTTTAAGGATCTTTTCCTCTTTACAAATGTTACATGTTACAGACTATTTTTCTCTTCCTTACTGGATTACTCTTGCATGCTATTTTTCCTTTTGTTTACTCTAAATTTTAGTATATTGTCAAGTGTATAGAGGTGCAGTGAAAAGCGTTTTGTTGTGTGCTATCCAGTCAGCGGAAAGACTGATTACAATCAAGACATCCACAGTGTACAGATACAGGATAAAGGGAATATCATTTAGTACACGATAAAGTTCAGTAAAGTCCAATTTAAGAAAATCCAAGGATGGGAGGTCAGAACCGCTCACTAATTGCTGATCGGATTGTTCAGTCACCTGATAACAGCTGAGAAGAAACTGTGCCTGAATCTGGATGTATGCGTTTTCAAACTTCTGTACTTCTAGCCTAATAGTAGAGGGGAGAGAATGTCCGGGGTGAGATTTGTCCTCGAATATGTTGGTAGCCTTGCTGAGGCAGGTGCAGTATAGATGGAGTCAATGGAAGAGAGGCTATGTTCACAATTCTCTGCAATTTCTTGCAGTCTTGGATGTAGCTGTTCCCAAACTATGCTGTGATGCATCCCGATAAAATGCTTTCTACCGCATATCTGTAGAAGTTGGTGAGAGTAATTGGGGACATGTCGGACTTCCTAAGCCTTCTGAGGAGGTAAAGGCGTTGGTGTGCCTTCCTAGCCATTGGATCGATATGGCTGGTCCAGGACAAGTTGCTGGTGATATTTACTCCGAGGAACTTGAAGCTTTCAACCATCTCTACCTCAGCGCTACCAATGTATACCGGGTATGTGTGCCGCATCACTTCCTGAAGTCAATCACTATCTCCTTTGTCTTGATAACATTGAGCGAAAGGTTGTTGCCTTAGCACCAGGTTCTCAATCTCCTGCCTGTACTTTTCAAAACCTCAGGCATATTGCTCATTTTGGCATTATTATAAACCATTTTCTTTACCCAATATTATCTATAACCTTTAGAAAATGACAGTTGGACCACTTTTCCTGGTGGATTTCTGTTCTTTAAATGTTAATTGTTTTTTGTCCCATTTTAATATTGTTTCTCAATTCCAAATCATAAACTATATCTTTGTAGCTTGTTTAGTTTAAAGTAAAGATCATAGTTTTATGCTAAAATAAACCACTTGCACAAATAAATAAATAACCACAATAAATTGCAAACATTTTATCACTGTGTATTAAAAACAGTATTGATAATTAGCCCTTTCTCAACAACAGATCTAAAATAGTATATTCCCTCATGGGTTTTTCCACATACTGATGTAGATAACCATCTCTTACAATCCATAAACTTGTTCTTCCCACCATTAAAGCTAATATGATTTGCAGTCTAAAATGTGAAGTTTCCACTGATTATTGTATTCACCTCGTGACCTGTAATCCTAATTTTCCCTGATACATTCTACGGCCTACATTTTCACTTCTACCTTTTGATGTGTTAAGCTATGATCCATTCTCCCTTCAACTTTATTAGTGCCACCTCTCCTCTTTAATTTTGGCTATTGCTTCTACAATTTATCCTGGAAAAATTGCTTCCTAACCTTGGTTACTTTGCTACCACAACTCTGTACTTATTATTTTACTCCATGCCAGCGGATGGAAACCATTATCTATAGCAGCTACATAAGCAGTAAGTGTCTGCAGCTCAAGGAATTTCAGCTGACAATGTACCAGATCAAGTCGAAAATGTTTACACTGATGCATCAATTTATCTTGGGCACATTACTCCAGGAGCCACAAAGGGTTCTGGTATTGAATAGGCTTTTATATCCACATGCCAGTTACAATGTTTGTCCATATTCTGCTTTTTAAAAAAAAATCATTTAATTCCCTGCTCTAACTCTAAGGTAGACAAAAATGCTGGAGAAACTCAGCAGGTGCAACAGCATCTATGGAGTGAAGGAAATAGGCAACGTTTCGGGCCGAAACTCTTCTTCTTTATTTCCTTCGCTCCATAGATGCTGCTGCACCCACTGAGTTTCTCCAGCATTTTTGTCTACCTTTGATTTTCCAGCATCTGCTGTTCCTTCTTAAACACTGCTCTAACTCTAATTGGTCCAATTGTCATATATGTGTATGCTTTGTCCCTACAGACCTTAATTATCTTTGAACACTTCACTGTACATGGTCCTCTCTAACTCTCTAAATGTCCCTGAAGCTAGAACCCTTCCACAATTACTCAGTTTATAGCCGAGTTATTTGATTCACTTGGACACTGGTCCCAACTCAATTCAAGTGAAGCCCATCCCAACAGAGCAACCTTCGCTTATATCCTGTTTATATTTAATTTGCCCCATGGAACAAAATTTATTTTTCCCACACCTGGTTTTCAGTCACGTTCAACACTGATCTTACTCAATGCTAAATTGCATGGTGCTCAGGTGGTTATTCAGAGATAATTGCATCTGATTTTCTGTTTTGTTATTTGGTCCCCAGTTTCATGTACAAATCAGCAAAATCACAGACCATAACAACTGCCTCTTTCTCCTCCTATTTAATTTGTCTCAAGCGCCAAATAAATTGGGCAGCCATGGTGGCTCAACGGTAGAGTTGCTGCCTTACAGCACTTGCAGTGCCGGAGACCCAGGTTCGATCCCGACTACGGGCGCTGTCTGTACGGAATTTGTACGTTCTCCCCGTGACTGCATGTGTTTTTTCCCCGAGATCTTCGGTTTCCTCCCACTCCAAAGACGTAGGGTCTTTGTAAGGTATGTAGGTTAATTGGCTTGGTGTATGTGTAAATTGTCCCAGGATAGTGTTAATGTGTGGGGATCTTTGGTCGATGCAGTCTCGGTGGGCCGAAGGGCCTGTATCTCTAAACTAAAACTAAATATGAAGATATGTCCTTAACCATGCCAGTGGGCAAGCAACACAGCCTTTATGAGTTGCACTCACAAGCATCCATCGCTCTAGCTATACGATCCCCTCTATTACATTTCTATGCATTTCCCAACTTGATTAGCACAAGAAACACTGGCGATGGTTAATTTTTTTCATCCTTCGTCTACACGGACTCCAAGAAATGCATAAGTGCTGGACAAATGCGAAGGCACCTCTAACATTTCCTTCTAGATCCCCAAACCTGCTTCATTCTTAGTCACACTGTCCTATTCCTCTTAATTGACCAATTCTAGACTATTTAATCCGACGTGTTGGTATCCCCTGGATAAGGTTTCCAGGTAACTTTCCCGCATTCTTAATGCATCAGTGTCCAAATCAAGTTTCCGAGCTGCAGACACAATGGTTTCCATCAGCCGACACTGAACAAAATAATAAAACACCACAGGTGCAGAACATCTGAAATAACAGAAGGTGCTGAAAATACTCAACAGGTCAGGCAGCATCTGTGCAGAGAGAAACAAAGTTATTCTTTCAACAATAAGAAATCAAACAAGTTATTAGTTGAAGAAAAAGGCGAGACTGGAAAAAAAAGGGTATGTCCACGACAGGTTGGAGGTCAAGAGACAGCAAGTGGTGGAGTTGTCAGCCAGAAGAGGATGGTAATTATTGATGATTTGTCTGGTGAAAATGTCACCGAAAAGATTAACCTAGGCAGAAGCAGGGAAGTATTAAAAAGTAATGCTGGAACTGAGATACAAACTGGAGAAGCAAAACACTGTAGATGCTGGAAACTGAAGGAAGAACAGAGTTCATGCTTCAAACAGATGAAGTTTCGACAGATTTAATGAGTTGTGGTGCAAGCTGGAAAGGCTGATTATGTGAACTTGCTGGATTTATCGTTAAGTCTCAAGGGTCGTCAACCTGTCAAGAGATGTCAAGCTGAGCTGTTGCTCTTTGAGTTTACATTAGGCTTGAATGTAACCACACACAAGCATAAAGAAATAAAGATAATAATGGGATAGACAGTCAACTATAAATTCAGGGTTACACTTGTGTTACTTTATAAAAATGCTCCCCCCTCCCATTAGTGCACTCCAGCCGTTTCCATGCCAAACTTGTGAGCCTCTGCCAATGAACTATTACTTACCTTCTTTCTTGATTTTCTTGTTCTCCTTCCCTTTTTCACCTCGGATTTCTATCATAGATTTCACAGTTTTCCTTGATTTATCAGATTGTTTAAATGTTTTCATGACAGATGGTGCTTTTCCTCTGGTGCGTTCCTCAGCATCCCTAAAGACCAGCAAAAAAGGACACATTAGGCTGAACGGAATTATCAAAAACAAGCAAAACTGCCATTGAATTTCTAGTATTTAATTTGGCCGACTTTTAGAATGTGATAGCATTCCTGGGGTCCCAGTGCCCCAGGGTAGACAGCCAGAATCTTTTCCCAGGATGAAAAAAAAATAATGTACTAGCTTAAGGTGAGGGGGTGCAAAGTTTAAAGGAGATGCGTGGAGCAAGTTTTTTTAATTTTTTAAACAGTGTCGTGAGTGCCTGGAACACGCTGCCGGGAGTGGTGGTTGAAGTAAATACATTAGTGGCATTTAAAAGACTCAAGGACGGGCATATGTATATGTAGGGAATGAAGGGATATGTGTTATGTGTAGATAGATAAGTGATGGTATTGGCATCATTTTCGGCACAGACACTGTGGGACAAAGGGCCTATTCTTGTGGTGTATTGTTCTGTGTTCTGTATGAGACACAATAGAAAGCAAGGTGGTGAGTTACTTGCTTTCCAGCATTAGATTTACAAGAACAAACAGGAGTGGAAATTCTGACTGATTCCAACCTGCAGGGGTGAAGTGGGGGCAAACCAGCAATCTCCTGTTAGTTTGTACCCCATCTCATCCATACAGACTGCATTCTCTTAGGAAGGTTAAAGGAAGATCGTACCCAAAATCTTTCAAATTAAAGATCCACTGTAAGAAAAAGAAAAACTGATTTTTGAACATTCAATCTTAAACAAATTAGAGAACCCCATAATTCATCCTAGCTTGTTCAATTAGAAAAATGGATATCTGCTTAAACACTCATTTGTTTAAAAAAATGAGTCGGAGGCTAGAAGGTTTTAAGCAATAAATCTGAAATCCGTCTGCTTGAACCCAGAGAGTATCTTGAAACATAGACCCAGCTTCCACTTCAATTAACCAGTTTCCATAAGTCTCTCCTCAACCTAGCTTTCAATGTTGTAACCCAAGGGCTAAGAGATTTTGATGAAAAAAAGTGCTGGCAGAACTCAACAGGCTAGGCAACATCTATGGAGGAAATGGACAGGCAATGTTTGGGGCCTTCTCCAGTCTGAAAAACCCAATCCAACCCCGAAACATCGTCTGTCCATTTTCTCCATCGAGATGGCCTGATCAGCTGAGTTCCTCCAGCACTTTGTGTTTTGCTCACAATTTCAATATCTGCAGTTCCTTTATCTCCATTTAAAAGATCTCTTCTCTGTGAAACCGATTGGCTGCTGATTCTCTACTCTATCTCCTATTACAGAAAGGCGAATTCTTCAGTTGCGTATTTGTATGCCCCTCTGGAATCAATAGAGCATAATGATCCTCTTTACCAATGTCTTATCATAACCTTACTTCAGCTCTCTTGTACGATTACTGTAACTGTCAACTGCTGTTTTGGAAAGTGATAAATGGCATTACATGGAGAAAAGGAATTACTAAAAGGTAAATAGTTTGATTCATTTACTTCAGGAAGTCTTGGAATTCATCCAAAAAATCAAAGGAACCACTAAGGAGGCCCAGCACTCCTCTCTGCTGTAACTGGTTTCTATATTTATCCCGAAATAACATGTGGATATCATCAATAAACTTGTCCACATAGGTTAACGTCAGGATTTTTTGGTAGCCCACCTGTCGGATAAAAAGAAAATTGCCTTAAATGAACTGTCTTATTCTAACATTTATAATCACACATCTATAAATCTGTGAACTACTTTAGTCATTAAGATTTAAGATTCACTCATTAGCAGAAGTAGGAACAACACATACTGCAACAAGAATAACAGGCATAAAGTTTAACTAATAGCAAAAAAGTATAGACGGGATTAACATACATAGATTTGATTCACTGAATACAGTAGCCTCGCACACATTTTAAATCTAACAAGTATGCCTAGTGAAAGTATTGATATTAATGTGTTCTGTTTGATAGGTTATTACAATACTGAATTCCAATAGTTGTGGATTTATGCCTTCTTCTCTTCTTCCAACATGCTTTTCCCTGATGACACTATATGCAAATATTTACTTCTTGACAGCAGCTTCATTTACACGGATAATTACAATGACTTGTGTTGCGAGCATAACCACATATTTAAATCAGACAGCCAAATACAATACAAAGTCTTATCCAGTATGGAGTAGAGATGCTGCACTGTGTGGAAGGGTTAATGCGTCTTTTTACTAAGCCTCGCTATAACCATCAACATTCCCGCATAGCAAGTGCCTCAAGCTTCTTCCCACACCACCTACCCAAGGAATCTGGCTCTTCTTCACTGTTTCCAAACAATTTGGAACACCACATGCACTTCATGCCATTACTCAGTGCAAGAAAAACAAAACAAATAACAGCCTCTTCTATTAGCCTGCCCAACCCGTTGGGAAGAAATGCAATACTTACACTCAAAACTCAAAGGCAGTTGCATCATGTCAGACAAAATAAAACATAAGGTAGACACAAAATGCTGGAGTAACTCAGCCGGACAGGCAGCATCTCTGGAGAGAAGGAATGAATGGGCGACGTTTTGGGTCGAGACCCTTCTTCAGACAGAAAGAAAACATAAATATATGTGTTCAAGAAGGAACTGCAGATACTGGAAGATCGAAGAGAAACTCAGCGGGTGCAGCAGCATCTATGGAGCGAAGGAAATAGGCGACGTTTCGGGCCGAAACCCTTCTTCATAGAAAACATAAATATACTTGCCCAACCACTTCCTCTGGCAGTTTCCACCATATACATTCCACCTCGTGTGAAAAGCCACCTCTCGGGTTCCTTTTAAACCTTTACCCTTGCCCTTTAGTTCTTCATTGCCCAATGCTGGGATAATTACTACGTGCATTCACCCCATCTACGCCGCTCGTGGCTTTATACACCTTAATAAAATTACCCAGTCTTCCAGACACCAAAGAATAGAAACATAGAAATTAGGTGCAGGAGTAGGCCATTCGGCCCTTCGAGCCTGCACCGCCATTCAATATGATCATGGCTGATCATCCAACTCAGTATCCCGTACCTGCCTTCTCTCCATACCCTCTGATCCCCTTAGCCACAAGGGCCACATCTAACTCCCTCTTAAATATAGCCAATGAACTGGCCTCGACTACCCTCTGTGGCAGAGAGTTCCAGAGATTCACCACTCTCTGTGTGAAAAAAGTTCTTCTCATATCGGTTTTAAAGGATTTCCCCCTTATCCTTAAGCTGTGACCCCTTGTCCTGGACTTCCCCAACATCGGGAGCAATCTTCCTGCATCTAGCCTGTCCAACCCCTTAAGAATTTTGTAAGTTTCTATAAGATCCCCTCTCAATCTCCTAAATTCTAGAGAGTATAAACCAAGTCTATCCAGTCTTTCTTCATAAGACAGTCCTGACATGCCAGGAATCAGTCTGGTGAACCTTCTCTGCACTCCCTCTATGGCAATAATGTCCTTCCTCAGATAAGGAATAAAGTCCTCATCTGCTCAGACCTCTTCCCATAACACAGTCCCTCGAGTGCTGGTAAAATCCTCGTAAATTTAAGTGCACTCTTTTCAGTTTAATGGCATCTACCCAAGCAGGGTGACCAAAATGAACACAACACTCCAAGTGCCCCCTCACGAATGTTTTGTACAACTACACAATAACATCCCAACATCCAGACTAAATCCCCGTCACTGATAAAGGGCAATGTGCCAAAGGACACCTTTACCACCCTGATATGAAGTCACATGTTTCCTCCTCTCTCCTGCGGAAGGGGAATAATCAATCCTTTAACTTAAACTCATTTATATTTTTACGATAATCAAGAACATAAGGATGACCAGGGAATGCCACTTTCAGGGAGAAAAAGGGGTTGCACGCCTTGCCATTTTGCTCTACAACACCCCCCAAGGCCTTATGGTTCATTTGAAAGCCTGACCCTTCAGAGCAACTCCACCCTCCTCCTCCCATCTACATTCCCGTTTCCGACTGCCCTATAGAAAGTGAGATAATTCCAATTGGTAATCTTAAATGTTACTCTCTATCACTTATGCCTCTCGGCCCCCAAATGACAAACTCAATACTTTCACAGATTCCTGTGACGGAAATCATCTGGCATTATACAGCGGAGCCCACATTGTCACAAATATTAGAACAGAGATGTTTCAATAAACTAGAAGCTACCTTTATAAAGAATACTGATCATTCTGCTACAATTCCACATTCGGTGGACTTTTATTCAACATTGACAGCAGCAGAGAAACCTCAGTCGATATAATAATCCTTCATCGTTCGATATTTGGACTAGCCAGTGCCTATTTGTAGGGTTTAAAACACACATTCTATTTTACTCCAATGGAGCCAACTTCTCTCTGCACTTCAATGGATTCTCTATGAATGCAGATTTTCTCCAAATCAAACACAACTTCAGACAAGTCCCTGGTGAAAATAGCCACAAATATCCCAGAATGTCCACCTTTGAACCCAATTTAATAATACATTTAATGAATTATATTTGATCTGCTAAATACTCACCACAAACAACAATTCAAACTCATTGTCCAGCTTGTATTTAAGAGTGAGGGCTTCATGAGTGAATGAGCTGTTTCCTCCTCTCTCCTGCAGAAGGGGAATAATCAATCTTTTAACGTAAACACATTTATACTTTTACGATAATCAAGAACACGAGGATGCCCAGAGAATGTTTGAAATTTCTTTGAAATATAGTGCACAAATAGTAATGCTAGTGATGACTAATTTCCAAATCCATTTGCTTGTCTGTCAGATAATGTACTTAAAAATGATGCACTAATTCCCATGAAGTTTATCCATTATAAAAGCCATCTTCAAATTTCCAATGCAATTGTCCATGTAAACTTCCTCAGCAATTACTGCCTTCAGCTGGCAACCCTAGGAAACTAAGTCCACTACAAAATGCTATTTTGGAAACCGTATGAACGTGAATTGCAATTACAGCTTGAGATGCAAATGAATGCAAGAAAGTAATTTTTTTCCAAATCAAAACTACATCTCAGTAAATTTTTTTGTTTTATGTTATGAATAGCGTGATGTAATTTGATATAAAACATAAGAAGTCTTGTTTCTAATTGCTGGCCAGCTTCCTATTAGAAAATGTAACAAGGGTTGTCAGCTGGATCTGATCCCTGCAGCAAAGCAATTCATTGTTACTCGCTGCCTATGGCTATGGATAGAAAACTGGCGACAGTAGAAACCTTGTCAGCACCCAAATATAACATTCTAATGTTATGTTCTGTGTCAAATGGGTAAACATTGCTTATTGACTTAATTAACTCGCTGCTTGTTGCACTTTCACGGTCAGTCTTTAAATGAAGAATAGATGATGTTTCAGGTTGGAATCCTTCCTCATACTACTAGAAACATCACCTATTTTTCTCTTTTAGAACTGCTGCTTTACCTGCTGAATTACTCCAGCATTTTGCATCTATCTTCAGTATGCCAGCATCTGCAGTTCCTTCCCACACATTTTATCAGCTTTAAAATAATTCAATTTCCACTACAACCATCAAAACCAAAGCTTGTGTGGTACATGGCTGCATGTAAATTGGCTAGTACGCTTGCTGCTAGATGCCTTGATTACATGAAAGGCAAGCTTGTTCTTCCTTCATGCCATTATGTCAGCAGCTAAACTAAATCATTAAAATAGCAACAGCTGAAAAAAAACACTTCAAAAACATGCTTCACCAGGGAATGGTTCTGCACCTGTAGCATCAATACCCCACCGGGTCTTTGGAGACAACAGGATAAAAACAAAATTCCCCTAAAGACAAGAATTCTGAGGTACTTGAAGAAAAACAAGGTAGCAGACAATCTGAGCAAAGACTTGTTGCTGCAAGTCAAAAAATGGAAGAAACATGAACCACTCACTATATCGTAGAACATACAATCATACAGCACAGGAACAGGTCCTTACCCCACAATGTCTGCGCCGAACATGATGGCAAGACCAAATCTTAACTGCCCGCACAGAATCCATATCTCTTTATTCCCTGCATATCCATATGCTTATCCAAAAATCTCTAAAATGTCACTATCATATCTGCCTCAACCACTACCCCCAGAAGCGTTTTCCAGGCACTCACCACCCTCCAAATAACCACCCACAAATCACCTTTAAACGTCACCCTGCTCACATTAAAACTATACCCTCTGGTACTTAATTGTCCATCCTGGGCAAAAGGCTCTGACTGTGTACTCTGTCTATTCCTCTCAATTTGATATACTTCTATCAGGTCACCCCGCAACCTCCGTTGCTCATGAGAAAACAATTCAAGTCTGAGCAACCTCTCCCTGTAACTGACATCTCCTAATTCAGGCCTCCTCTGCTCCCTTTCCAAAACTTTCACATCATTTATTTAATGGGGCAACCAGAACTGCATGCAATACTCCAAATGTGGCCTAAAGTCCTGTAAAAATCAATAAGACCCCCCTGAACAGAAACTGGTTCACACTGTATTTGTACAATTCTTTCTCCAATCACACTTCACCCTGACTGAAAATATATCACTGTAATTACAAATCGATGCAATATTCTAAGATAAAGCTGTTTATTATCAATCAATTACCCATGGCTGTTGTAGATGCAATCTGCACAACAGCCATTTGATTATTTTGTGAAGATAGATTGAGCAGGAAAAAGGAGGCAAACAACCTACTCCCTATTTCTACGTACATTACAGTGATAGTAGAACAAATATCATTTGGAAAACAAGATAGCAAATCATAACCATCATTAAATGGGTAAAATTTGAAATTTTAATCAATGTTTCCAAACTGGAAATTTTATTTAAATTTGAAGAAATTGGATAAAATTCAGAATACTACACTACTTTTCAGAACTACCATGAATCGTCTATATTTACAATTAATACAGCCTATTTATGGGATCTTCATAGCAAGTATTAGATACATCTCAGATTAGGCATCCTCAATATATCAGATTACAACATCAGAATCCCACAAAGCACATATTATACCAAATTATAAATCACAACATACATTTAATACACAATCATTCGTTTGGGTAACACATTCACTGGGTGGCGCCAGCAATGGCTGCTTAGCCAACAGTCTGTCTGTCTGCCCCATCCTTCTTTGTTGTTTTATTAGTATGTTTTTAAATGTATATTTTTAGTGTTCTTTAGCTTGTTTTATGTGGGGGGGTTGGGGGAAACTTTATTTAATCTCTTACCTCAACAGAGATTCATTTTTTTTCCCGTATCGTATCTCCGTCCGCACTGTCGCCTAACATCGAGGAGTTGGCGGCCTTCGCAGGAGTCTGTGAACTTAAATCGTGGAGCTCACGGTCACGAGCTCCGAGTCACAGGAGCGTCGACCGCCCCGACACGGGAGCTACGATCACCCCGACGCGGGGGCTTTGACCGCATGCTGCGGAAGCTTCGATTGCCCTGACCGCGGGAAAATAAAGAGGAAGATTGGACTTTATTGCCGTCCATCACAGTGAGGAATGTGGGGAATCCACTGTGGTGGATGTTTATGTTAACTTTTATGTAGTTGTGTGTCTTTTCACTTTTTTTTAGTATGGCTGTACGGTAATTTGCGTATCACTGTACCATAATTGGTAAACATGATAATAAAGGACCTTTGATTAAATAGCCACCCTATATACTACATTATGTTAACATGGCTAATGCTGCACGGTAGCAGAGCTGGTAGATTTCGTGTCTCAGCTTCAGAGACCAATGTTCAATATCCATCGCAAGGTTTTCACACATTCAGAGACCCCGATATCCATCGCAAGGTTTAGGGTTTTACACATTCTCTCCAAAATGGCAGTGCTCCTGTTTCATAGCGAGGTATGCCACATGGAATTAGACCCTTCAATCCACCATCAACTACCTATTTCCTTCAACACTGCAAAAAACATGTGGGTTGATAAGTTAATCGGCCACTGTAAATACCACAGGTCTGCAGGAGAATGGGAGATGCTGTTGAGAATGTGAAAATTGATTGCAGGGTTAATCTGGGGTAATGTACAACACAGAAACTGTTCCCACAGCCCAATTTGTCCTTCCCAAAACGTCACCCCTATCTATGATGATCCCATTCTATTAAGTTAGGCCTGTATCCCTTTACTTCCCTCCTATCCAAATGCCTGTCAAAATGCCTTATGGTGGGCGGCGCGACTCTCGTCAGCAGCGGCCTCTGCAGTCCGTCTGTGTGTTTTATTATTTTTTGTCTCGTTTTTATGTAGTTTTTGTTATTTTTTGTGTTGGGGTATGTGTGTGTGTGGGGTGGGGTGGGGGAGGGGGTAACTTTAAAATCTTTCCTCTGCACGGGAGACCCAACCTTTTCTTTGTCAGGTCTCCGTTGTCGTTGGGACTGCAACGTGGAGCGGCCTCCAACAGGAACGACCTGGGGTTCCAGCTGCGGAGCTGCCGACTACTCACCGTCACGGGGCTGCCTGAGTCCGGAGCGGGTGTAGCTGTGGTGGACGCTGCTGCCACCCGTCCCCCGGAGATTCGGAGGCTGCAACTGCGGGTTTGGCGGACGGTGGCACCGGGAGCCCGCGGGTCCCTGCTGGGAGACCGCTTTTCGGGGCTTCCGCAACGGCGACTTCTCCCGCCCGAGTTGCGGGGTTGAAGAGCACCTGAGCGGGGCCTTACACCATCGCCATGCGCGGCTTGGAATGGCCGCGGGACTTTGCGAGCGCACGCCGGGGGCTCTAACACCAAGACCTGGTGCGCGACCTTGCATCACCCGGCGTGGCTTTAATGGCCGCGGGACAATCGCCATCGCCAGCCGGGGGCTTTGACTTTGACTCTGACATCGGGGGGGGGGGGGGGGGGGGGGGGGGGGGGGGGGGGGGGGGGGGGGAAGAGTGCAGTGGAGAGATAAGTTTTTTTGCCTTCCATCACAGCGATGTGATGGATGTTTGTGTAAACTGTGTTGTGTCTCGGGTCTTTTTGTTTTGTAATGTATGGCTGCAGAAACGACATTTCGTTTGGACCTCAAGGGGTCCAAATGACAATAAATTGAATTGTATTGTATTGTAAACATAACAAAAATTGCTCCTTCACCTCCTGTGACAAATCGCGCACAACTGCGTGGAAAAACTTGCCCCTCACAAACAACCTTTGACTATGCCATGAAACCATATGGAACCAGGAAGAGGACATTTTATTTTTAATAAGCCGGACAAAAGTTGGTGTTCAAGTTATTGATGGAGAAGCAAGGCAGCAGCCACAGGTGCGGAGCTTCTTGGCACAAGATGAGCAGCCCTGGGCTCCAGGTAACTGTTCTGCTCCTCCCGGGGTAACCACCGGCCCTGCAACCAGGCAGGCAGTAGCCCACCCACCACCCTCGGGGCTGGGAAGGTGGGGACCGGCTCCCCCCCTCACACCAGACTGCCCCAGGCCACCTCCGGGCCCAGAGGTCGGGAATCACTGCCTGCAGGGAGACGGTATCCCGGCACATTCGCCCGCTCTCCCTCCTCCCCACCTCCCACCCGGGACCCCCGAGACCCCCTTCCCTCCCCAAGGCCAGCCTTTCCCCTCCTCTCCCTCACACCGAGCCCCTATTCTTCACAACCACCCCCCCTCTCCTCTCTTCCCTTCCTCCTTTTAACCCCTTTCTTCCCTCCATCCTTCCCCCTCTCTCTATTATTTCCCCTCTCCCTGTCGCCTCACCCCCCCCCCTTTCCTCTCTCCCCCTCCCTCCCTCTCTGATCTTCCTCCCCATCCCCCTCTCTCTCTCTCCCTCACCCCCCCCCCCCCCCATCCCCCCCATCCCTCCCATCCCTCCCTCACTCACCTGGAGGATGACGCTGCGGATGAGCGCGTTGACGGTGCCGCTGAAGGGTCCGTTCACCCCCTGGAAGCACCAGAGCACGATGCCGCCCTTGCTGAAGATGGTGAAGAAGTCCAACATCGCGGCGGCGGGAGAGGAGGAGAACCGTCCAGAACCTCCGAGAACAGTCCCGAGCACCAGGACACGTCAGGACTGCGCGTCACTTCCGGGCCCGGCCCGCCGCGCCCCGCCCCGCTCGCTGCCACTTCCGGGACGCTCCAGCCCCGCCCACCGACACTTCCGGGAACAGCCCAGCCCAGCCCCGCCCCGCCCAGCTGATCTTTGGTCAACAGTCAAGTGTAAGATGGAACTGCAGGTGCTGGTTTAAGCACACATTGGTGTGCTAGGAAATGAAAAAGTGGATAAATTAGCAAAAGAGGCCGTTAAAAAAGAGAACATAGAGGTAAACCTACAATTATCCAAATCTGAAGGAAAACACATTGTGTGGAAGAAAATAAATCAGGAATGGCAACAATACTGGGAACAGGAGACAAAGGGGAGACACCTCTATTCGCTACAAAATAGAGTGGGCATTACAGCAAGAAGAGGGGGGAACAGGAGAGAACAGGTAGTATTAGCAAGATTGAGGATAGGACACACTCACCTGAACAGCACATTAAAAATGTTGGGAAAACACCCTACTGGGCTGTGTGAGGAATGCCATCAGCCGGAAACAGTTCAGCATGCTCTAGTTGCATGTAGAAGATATGAAACAGAAAGAAGAGTTTTGATCAGTGAAATGAAGAAAATTGGAATGACATATATCATAAAAGAACATTCTAGAGTATGGAGGGGAAGGAAAAGGAGTAAAGGTGTTGTTTAATTTCTTGAGGGCCTCTGGACTTATAAAAATGATATAATGTAAAGACATGAGGACTGTGGAGTGAAGCCAGAAGGTGGCAGCAATGCAACATTGTGGATGCCGGCTGCCGTAAAACTCCAAAGAAGAAGAAGAAGAAGAAGGTGCTGGTTTAAACCGCAGACAGACACACAATGCTGGAGTAAGCACAGCCATTCAGACAGTAGACCAGACATTTTGATTGAAATACAACAAACACTATTCAGAATTCAAATGATGGGGCTTGCAGTCATATTTTTATGGGTACCAGCACACATTGGCATTAGAGGAAACAAAATGGCAGATAAGGTAGCAAAAGAGGTAACAAAAAGAAGTAAGATTGATTTAAGTATTAACATAGGTAAAACTGAAATCAAAGACATTATTAAGCAAAGACTGAAGGAAAGATGGCAAAAGCAATGGGAGGAAGAGCGGAAAGGACGGTGGTTCTACAGAGTCCAGAGGAAAGTGGGAGAAATGAGATGTGCAGGAAAAAACAGAAAAGAGGAGACAGTAATTTCAAGAATTAGATTTGGACACACTGGTCTGAACAGTACACTTTTTATAATAGGCAAGCATTATACAGGTAGATGTGAATACTGTGGGCAAGAAGAGACAATAGAGCATGTCATTATACATTGTGAGAGGTATGAGGAAGAAAGAAGACAAATGAGTGAACGATTCAGAAAAGAAAAAGTACAATTTGATTTAATAGATATTTTACAAAAGAATTCATATAAGTGCTATCAAATCCTATTGCTTTTTCTCAGGGTAACCAATTTGTTCGGAAAGATATAGGTTATTAGTATATAAGTTATAATGTTATTTGATCCACATTCCATACCAGTTGGTGGCGGTAATGCACTAAAAAGTTGTTTGCCAACCGCCAAAAAAAAACTACATAGAAGAAGAAGAAATGCTGGAGTAACTCAGTGGGACAGGCAGCATCTTTGGAGAGAAGGAATGGGTGACGTTTCGGGTCGAGGCTCTTCTTCAGACTAGTAAGGGATAAGGGAAACGAGAGATATAGATGGTGAATGGTGATATATAGATATGGTGAATATAGATATGGTGAAATAAAGAACAATGTGTGAAAGATATGCAAACAGTAAACAATGATAAACAGGCTATTTGCAGGGTGAAAACGAGAAGCTAGTGCGACTATTATTATTAGTGCACTACTATTTGTTTTTTGAGTATATATATTTGTGTACTTGTGAGTATGTGTGTGTGTATATATATATACACACTGAACTTTTATTCTTTCGTTCAACATATTGTTTACCTTGTACTATGTTTGCATATTCTGTTGTGCTGCAGCAAGTAAGAATTACATTATTCTATCTGGGACATCTATCTATATTATACTAAAACTCTTAACTTGTTTATGTGTATGTATATGATGTGTGTGTCATCTGGGCACAATCTAATTAATTCCTATTATCTACCAAATGCTATGCAACAGCCTTCCCATGTTCACACATTCTACTCACATTTTTCCAGTCAAGGCAATAAATATATTTCCGTCGCATTCCCACCTATATTTCCGAACTTTTTAATTGTTTAAAGTTTTTAAAACAGCCCGCAAACTCATTTTGGAAAGAAACCCTGAGTGACGTCACAATGGACTCGCAAGGCAAGACAGGACACTCCGGGAGGGAGGGCCACTCCAGCCACCTAACACCTGGTGGCGAGGGTGGTCCCGCGGGCCCTGGCTGGAGTGGGAGCCGAGCCCAGGGCTTGGGATGGGGCCGTGACCGGGACCGAGATAGATGCCGCCGCATTATTAAGGTGAGTAAATGCTTTTGTTAGGCTTACAGGGCAGTAAGACCGCCACAGTAAATATTATTCCCCAAGTCCGTGAAACTGTGTTTGAATACACGCACTCTCTCTCCATCTCTCCCCCACCCAAGTTGCACCAGGTTCCCGTTCTCACCCATAATTCAGTGGGTCAGGCAACATCTCTGGAGAGAAGGACTAGGTCTGAAGAAGAGTCTGGACCTGAAACGCAACCTATTCCTTTTCTCCAGTGAAGCTGTCTGACCTGCTGAGTTACTCCAGCTTTTTGTGTCTATATAGCACTGTTAAATATATTATGTTTAAGAAAGAACTGCAGATGCTGGAAAAATCGAAGGTAGACAAAATTGCTGGAGAAACTCAGCGGGTGAGGCAGCATCTATGGAGCGAAGGAATAGGTGACGTTTCGGGTCGAGACCCTTCTTCAGACTGATGTAGGGGTGGGAAGAAGAAAGGAAGAGGCGAAGACAGAAGGCTGTGGGAGAGTTGGGAAGGGGAGGGGAAAAGAGGGAAAGAGAAGGCAAGGATTACTGAAATTGGAGAAGTCAATGTTCATACCCAAAGCAAAATATGAGGAGCTGCTCCACCAATTTGCGTTGGGACTCACTCTGGCCATGGAGGAGGCCCAGGTCAGAAAAGTCAGATTCGGAATGTGAGGGGGAGTTGAAGTGCTGAGCCACCGGGAGATCAGGTTGGTTAATGCGAACTGAGCGGAAGTGTTGGGCAAGCCTACGCTTGGTCTCACCGATGTAGAGCGGTTGACACCTAGAGCAGCAGATGCAATAGATGATGTTGGAGGAGGTGCAGGTGAACCTCTGCCTCACCTGGAAAGACTGCATGGGTCTTTGGATGGAGTCGAGGGGGGAGGTAAAGAGACAAGTGTAGCATTTTCTGCGGTTGCAAGGGAAAGTACCAGGAGAGGGGGTGGTTTGGGTGGGAAGGGACGAACTGACCAAGGAGAGGGAGTGGTCTCTGCGGAAACCCGAAAGGGGAGGGGATGGGAAGCTGTGGCCAGGGATGCTGTTGGAGGTGGCGAAAATGTCAGAAGAAGGGTTTCGGCCCGAAAAGTTGCCTATTTCCTTCGCTCCATAGATGCTGCTGCACCTGCTGAGTTTCACCAGCTTTTTTGTGTACCTTCAGAGGATTATCTGTTGTATATGACGGCTGGTAGCGTGGAAGGTGAGGGCAAGGGGGACTCTGTCCTTGTTACGGGAGGATGGGGAGTGAGAGCGGAGCTACGGGATATAGAGGAGACCCTATAGTCGAAGAGGGGAACCCCCGAATCCTAAAGAATGAGAACATCTCCGATACCCTGGTTTGGAACACCTCATCCTGGGTGCAGATGCGGCGTAGACAGAGGAATTGGGAGTAGGTGATAGTCCTTACAAGGGAAGCAGGGTGGGAAGAAGTGTAGTCCCGGAGCAAAGAGTTGTATAGGGCCCTAGTGAGACCACACCTGGGGAGTCAGTGGGTTTATAGTAAATGTTACCTGCGATGGAGATAGTGAGCTCTCATATCTTTTGGTTGAAGCAAAGATCATAGGTCTGAAGAAGGGTCTCGACCCGAAACGTTACCTATTCCTTCCCACTGAGTTTCTCCAGCATTTTTGTCTACGTTAAATATATGATGGTCAATTTTTGAAAATGTTGACTTTGACGTAATTTTCGATCACGCCATGATTCATTTCGAAGCACAGTTCTGTCGCAGAGCAGACAGTGTACATGAGACCCTATAGGGTGATTTCACGAAAGGTCACTGGAGCGTAGATCCGCACCCACGTGACCGAAAATTTTAACTGGGGGACAAGCGTCACTTCCGGTACATGTTAGTGAATGGGAAAACACGCACTTTCACACCCGTTAAAAACATCGAAACCGGCCCGTTTTTGAGCTGCAATTTACTGTACCAGTCGGGGTGACCGTGAGGAACAGCTACCTAAATTTACAGTCCAAAAAAAAGATAGAAACTAAGGTAAATTCAAGAGGGAGCTGAAGGTGTAAATACAGCGGAAGTGCTAGTGGACATTTGCCGTGGAGATTTAAAGATCCAAAATATCGGGAATTATCGCGTTTGCTCGCTGCATTTCATCAAAAGTAAGGCATTATTGACTTTTTATCTTTATTCATTTGTTAGATGAAAAGTATTATGTTAAAAATCCGTCAGTAAAATTGCAAAATCGCCCATGGTTCTCAGGTGGGTTTTAACATGCAAAATGAAAACGCTTCTGAAGCTCCATTTACCATTTAAATAATCGTAAACTATCAATGCGTTTTGAAATAAATTTTACTGAGATGCAAGCTGTCAGCTGTTAGTTGGACAAAAGCAGGACATTTTATTATTTGCCAAAATATATTTCTCAATGTTTCTTGTTTAAAGCCTGCACAATCACCCAAACTACTTATTTATTTATTTATCATCTAATAACAGACAAGCCTGCAGCATGGAATGATGTCAACAATCCTGATTGGGCACCCACTGTGAGCAGGATAGACAATGTGCACAAGAACGCCATCAACTTGCAGAGCTATAGGGTGATTTCACGAAAGGTCACTGGAGCGTAAATCCCCACTCACGTGACCGAAATTTTTAACTGGGGGACAAGCGTCACTTCCGGTACATGTTAGTGGATGGGAAAACACGCACTTTCACACCCGTTAAAAACATCGAAAACGGCCAGGTTTTGAGCTGTAATTTACGGAGCCAGTCGGGGTGACCGTGAGGCACAGCTACCTAAATTTACAGTCCAAAAAAAAGATAGAAACTAAGGTAAATACAAGAGGGAGCTGAAGGTGTAAACAAGGCGGAAGTGCTAGCGGACTTTTTTCTTGGAGATTTAAAGATCCAAAATATCGGGAATTATCGCGTTTGCTCGCTGCATTTCATCAAAAGTGGCATTATTGGCTTTGTTATCTTTATTCATTTGTTAGATGAAAAGTATTAAAAGTTAGAAACCCGTCAGTAAAATTGCAAAATCGCCCATGGTTCTCGGGTGGGTTTAACATGCAAAATGAAAACGCTTCTGAAGCTCCATTTACCATTTAAATAATCGTAAACTCTCAATGCGTTTGGAAATCAATTTTACTGAGATGCAAGCTTACGATTATTTAAATGGTAAATGGAGCTTCAGAAGCGTGTTCATTTTGCATGTTAAAACCCACCTGAGATCCATGGGCGATTTTGCAATTTTACTGACGGGTTTCTAACTTTTAATACTTTTCATATAACAAATGAATAAAGATAATAAGTCAATAATGCCACTGTTGATGAAATGCAGCGAGCAAACGCGACAATTCCCGATATTTTGGATCTTTAAATCTCCACGGCAAATGTCCACTAGCACTTCCGCTGTATTTACACCTTCAGCTCCCTCTTGAATTTACCTTAGTTTCTATCTTTTTTTTGGACTGTAAATTTAGGTAGCTGTGCCTCACGGTCACCCCGACTGGTACAGTAAATTGCAGCTCAAAAACGGCCCGGTTTCGATGTTTTTAACGGGTGTGAAAGTGCGTGTTTTCCCATTCACTAACATGTACCGGAAGTGACGCTTGTCCCCCAGTTAAAAATGTCGGTCACGTGGGTGCGGATCTACGCTCCAGTGACCTTTCGTGAAATCACCCTATAGTTACTCCAGCACTTTTTGTCTATCAAAGATCCAGTGTCTATCTTCTGTGTCAAACCGGCGTGCGCCTGACCTAATGTTGCAGCCCCGCCCCCGGGTGTGCGTCTGACGTCATGCGGCAGCTCCGCGCCCGTGGTGTGCGCGTGACGTCATGCGGCAGCTCCGCCCCGGGTGCGCGTCTGACGTCATGCCGCAGCTCCGCCCCATGTGCGCATCTGATGTCATACCGCAGCTCCGCCCCCGGGTGTGCGATGACGTCATGCCGCAGCTCCGCCCCCGGGTGTGCGATGACGTCATGCCGCAGCTCCACCCCCCCCGGGGGGTGCGCCAGACGTCAGCTGGATGCCCCGCCCCCTCCCCCCGGGTTAAGGCGCGCTGTGCCGCGGCGGGCCGCCCATTGCCATGTTGTCGTGGAGCCGCTGCCGGTTCGCTCTCTCCCGCCGGGGGGCCCGCGCTCTCCCCCGCCCCCTGCAGGCCCGATGCCTACCCGCCCACATACACTGCAGCGTCCCGGCGCGCAAGCACGACGACTTCTTCCGAGGTGAGTGGATGTGTGCATGCGGTCGGGCAGCGTCTGTGGGGACAGTTGCGGCTCATGGCAGCGGCACCTGTCAGCGGCACCTGTCAGCTCCCCGGCCCAGCCCGGCGGCCGCGCTGCCGCTCCTCGCTCACGTCTTCTCCTGCTTCTTCTTGCGAATGAAACATAACGGCTGCTTTCATTCATTGACACACCTCTAATTAGCTGACATATTCAAACAAGAAATTTAAACCCACTTTGTCCTCTATTTCACTCCCATCGATCTCACTTTGTCCTCTATTTCACTCCCCCCTCGATCTCACTTTGTCCTCTATTTCACGCTCCTCTGGGAGGTGCAGTGTGAGTCCTATCACTGTGATGAGAGGTGCATTGGGAACTAACATAGAAGTCTGTGAAGCCTTTTCCAAAGTGTGTATTTGTGGTTTCTCTCATCCGGATTTTCTTGATGTGAATTGTGATAATGTGTGTGGGTTGTGTGTTACTGGTTCCCCGGATCACTCACTGAAGCAGTTTGTGGTGATGGGGATAGACACAACACGACGGAGTAACTCAGCAGGCCAGGCAGCATCTCTGGAGAAAATCAATAGGTGACGTTTCGTGTGAAGACCTTTTTTCAGACTGAAGAGTCTGAGTCTGTAGAGAAAGACTCAAGAAGGGTCTAGACCCGAAAAAGTCACCTATTCCTTTTCTCCAAAGATGCTGCCCGACCCACTGACTTACTCCAGGTTTTTATGTCTATCTTCGGTTTAAACCAGCATCTCAGTTCCTTCCTACACACTTCTGGTGACTAGGGATCAGTGTTCTCCAGTGTCAGGAGCTTGTAGGCAATAGGTACAGGAGTAAGCAATTCGGCCCTTCGAGCCATTAATAAGCCATTCACTGTGATCATGGCTGATCACAGTACTCTGTTCCTGCCTCCTCCCCATATCCCTTGACTGCTATCTTTAAGAGCCCTATCAAGTTCTCTCTTGAAAGTATCCAGAGAACTGGCCGTCATCGCCCTCTGAGGCAGAGAATTCCACAGACTGACCACTCTGTGAGAAAAAGTGTTTCCTCGTCTCCGTTTTAAATGGCTTACTCCTTATTCTTGAACTGTGGCCCCTGGTTCTGGACTCTCCCAACATCAAAAATCTCTTCCCTGCACGGGAGACCCGACCTTTTCCCGGTCGGGTCTCCGTTGTCGTTGGGGCCTAGCACCGTGGAGCGACCTCCAGCTGGAACGACCTGGGGGCTCCAGTCGCGGAGCTGTGGGGCTGGCCGGCTTCGGAACGTGGGGAGCAGTGGTGGCTCGCTGCTGCGGCCCGACCACGTAGCTCGGAGGCTCCAGCTGCAGCCGCAGGTCCGGTGGACTGGGACATCGGGAGCTCGCGGGTCCGGGTGGAGACCGCTTTCTGGAGCTCCTGCAACGCGACTTCTCCAGCCCGTGTCGCGGGGTTGGAACGACCCGGAGCGGGGCCATACATCGCCCGGCGCGGCTTAATGGCCGCGGGACATTCCAGCGCCCGCCGGCGGTTCCAACTTTGTGACATTTAGACCAGGAGCGGGGCCGTACATCGCCCGGCACGGCCTAAAATGGCCGTGGAACTTATCTACGCCCGCCTGGGGCCTCAACATCGGGAGAAAAATGGTGCAGGGGAGAGAAAAGACTTTGCCTTCCATCACAGTGGGTTCACTGTGATGGATGTTTCTGTAAATTGAATTGTTAGCATATCTGTAGGAAATTGTCTTTGTTTGTATGGCTGTGGAACTGAGTTTCGTTTGAGCCTCACTGAGGTTCAAATGACATGTAATAAATATTGATTGATCGGGAACATGTTTCCTGCCTCTATTGTGTCCAAATCCTTAATAATCTTATATGTTGCAATAAGATCCACGCTCATCCTTCGAAATTCCAGAGTATACAAGCCCAGCCGCTCCATTCGCTCAGCATATGAAAGTCCTGCGATCCCAGGAATTAACCTTGAACCTACGCTGCACTCCCTCAATAACAAGAATGTCCTTCCTCAAATTAGGGGACCAAAACTGCACACAATACTCCAGGTGTGGTCTCACTAGGGCCCTATACAACTGCAGAAGGACCTCTTTGCTCCTATACTCAACTCCTCTTGTTATGAAGGCCAACATGCCATTCGCTTTATTCACTGCCTGCTGTACCTGCATGCTTACTTTCATTGACCGATGAACAGATCCTGTTGTAGTTCTCCTTTTCCCAACTTGACACCATTTAGATAATAATCTGCCTTCCTGTTTTTGCTACAAAAGTGGATAATCTCACATTTATCCACATTAAACTGCATCTGCCATGCATCTTCCCACTCACCCATCCTGTCCAAGTCACCCTGCATTCTCATAGCATCCTCCTCACAGTTCACACTGCCACCCAACTTTGTGTCATTGGAAAATGAAGACCAATGCCTCCACGAATTCTAGAGCCACTTCCTCAAGTACCCTGGGATGCAGACCATCAGGCCCTGGGGATTTATCAGCCTTCAGTCCCATCAGTCTACCCAACACCATTTCCTGCCTTCTTCTTAGCCCCCTTCGGTCGTGGCTGACCATGGGTGTCTCCACGGTGCTATTCACTGTTTCCCTGCCACAGTTGCTGCTGGGTCCAGCATGTTCTATTTTTATTTCAGATTTATAGCATCTGCAGTTCATTTTGATTTCATTTTGCAACGGGACCTCTCTATTCTAAGGTTCAGGACCATGAATGTTCTTGGATTTCTGATTGTTTTTCTTGGTATACTATGCATGTACAGCAAATTTGATTTAAAAGCATCTCGTGATGTACCAATATTTGCTCGTTTGTGGCATGTAAAACATCTTTAAAATCTTGATTATTTTCCAGATCTGGAAAATGAGTTTGCCAAATTCAAGCAGAAAGCAAAGGAAGCACTCCCTGGCAGTGACTGGAACCCCGTGCACCAGACTCCTGGCCTGCCCCCCGAGTGGGCTGATATTGTCATAATTGGCGGAGGAATAGTGGGCTGGTCCACTGCTTACTGGCTGAAGAAAAAAGAGGCAATTCGGGAAGGGGTCCGTGTGGTGGTTGTAGAGAGAGACCCAACTGTGAGTGGACAACCATCAGAAAAGCTATTCCTTTCCTGGATCAAACACTTAATGCACACATCATGATAATGAAACAGACCTTGATGTTGGTGAAACAATCTTGACATGTGTATCGGTTGAGTATCTTTAACATTGCTGGCAACTTAACATCAATCAAAGTCTGATATTGAGTCAAATTGGGAGACTAGGATGGAAGCAAAATGGTGGAGCAACACAGCAGGTCAAGCAGTATCTCTGCAATAAGTGCAGAGACTTGTCATGTCAGGACCCTTCAAATACCATAAGTCACCTATCCATTTTTTCCAGAGATACTGCCTGACCTGCTCAGTTACTCCAACATTTTGTGTCTATCTGGTATAAACCAGCATCTTCAGTTCCTTTTTATTATATTGAGAGTAGGATATATGACTAATGGAATTGCCAAGGACTTGTTTTAACGTGAGCTTTAGATGATGAGAGATAAGGAAACTTGTTTTAAGGAGGGAACCCCAGAGTTCAAGGCCTTGTGTGCTGAAGGTTTGGAGTATTTCAATCTGAAGATAATTAAGAGAGCACAATTACAGGCTGATGATAGACACAAAGCTGGAGTAACTCAGCGGGACAGGCAGCATCTCTGGAGAGAAGGAATGGGTGATGTTTCGGGTCGAGACCCTTCTTCAGACGTCTTGACCCAAAATGGCACCCATTCCTTCTCTCCAGAGATGCTGCCTGTTTCGCTGAGTTACTCCAGCTTTTTGTGTCCATCTTCGGTTTAAACCAGCATCTGCAGTTCCTTCCTACACCATTACAGGCTGTCCATGTTTTGAGCATGGAGAAACTGGAGGAAAAATTGAAACACTACTTAACTGGTAATGAACATTAGTCAACAATTAAGTGAATGTTATTCATTGGAATTTAGGATGTGGGTATCCAAAGTTTAGATTACTTTAAATTTTGATTAATCAGTCTGAAGAAAGGTTTCGGCCCGAAACGTTGCCTATTTCCTTTGCTCCATAGATGCTGCTGCACCCGCTGAGTTTCTCCAGCACTTTTATCTACTTTAGATTACTTTAATGGAGGGAGTTCAGCCATGAATAGGAGTTATCAAAACCAATAGTAACAAAGACAATAATGTGTTTTTTTAGCAACAGTCAGGAGTGGCATTGCCACTGAGGCAGAAATGGGCTGGTTTAGGCAAATATTTGGTTTGCAGATAATATATTACAGTTGGACTATGAAACCTGAGATGATTCAATTTCACACACTTCCCAATGTCGAGGTCAGATTTGGTGGCCAGGGAACAGAGGTTGGAGTAAGGGCCAAAGGCAGGATCATCTGTCTTCCCAACTGTAGGGAAACTTTCTGCTTAGCCATTGCTGAATACTGGACATAGCATCTGACAATAGGGATATCGGGGTCACGGAGGGGCGCTGATGAAGCAGAATGTGATGCCTTTTATTGGAATGTGTCCCTGAGACTTTGTTAAATAATTGTTCTCTTCCATTTTATCTTTAATTTTGCGCTATGTCTAATCTGTTGTAACCAATTTAATGCTTTTCTGACTTTGCTTGGATCATGACTTCTGAAATTCTCTCCTTAATCTCCTTTATCCCTCCGCATATCTTTGGTCTTTAAAGATGTTCCTTGGATAATGCTTTTTCTCTAAAACTGTCTGGAGCCCTGATTTGAATGAACAGTAGAAGTGCTAAAATAATGCAAATTTTTGGTGTTGCAGAACTATGCAGTGTTAGAGGCTACACAAAAATGCTGGAGAAGCTCAGCGGGTGCAGCAGCATCTATGGAGCGAAGGAAATAGGCAACGTTTCGGGCCGAAACGTTACCTATTTCCTTCGCTCCATAGATGCTGCTGCACCCACTGAGTTTCTCCAGCATTTTTGTGTACCTTCGCTTTTCCAGCATCTGCAGTTCCTTCTTAAACAAAGTGTTAGAGGCTGTCCAGCTTACAATGACACCTTGAGGTTTTTTCATTGAGTTACCCTCACCTGCTTTTTATCCATAGTCTTTCTATTGTTTTCCTTTTAAGTAAATATCCAATTCTTTTTTGTGTAAGTTACTACTGAATCTGCTTCCACTGTCCTTTCCTGTAATTTGGCGCAGGTCAGAGACTGAAGCTAAGATGTTGCCATTCTGAATGTCACAGTACATTTTATAAAGATTGTGTCTCGTGGAGTTTTATTGAATATCTCTTCTGTCTCCATGTAGTATTCCAGAGCCTCCACAGTCTTGTCAGTGGGAGGAATTCGCCACCAATTCTCTCTGCCAGAGAATATCCACCTATCAATGGAATCTGCTCACTTTCTTCGCAATATCCAGGTACTGACAGAATGAACCACTCTTATCCCATTAAGTCCAGTATTTTGTGATTTTCTGAAATGGATTTTAGCAGAACCTGTGTAGGTTTTTGAAGGAAGATTCAAATCTAGCTTCAGCAACCTATCAGTAGTTCATCCAAAACATAATTCTTCATAAGAGCAGAAGCAAGTGTTGGGAAAGCACAGATGGGTCTTGTGTGATCCATCCCAGGAGCAGGAGCCCTGATGGGTTTTGGCCTTTCTCCTCCCCTGCACACATCTCCCCACTTCTATATCTGGATAGAGGTTGTGTTGTACTGCCAACAGTGAGATCAGATAATTCTGGACCGTTTCAAGAACAAAGACAAAATATTCCTAATCTAAAATAAATATAAAATAGTCACCACAAGGGCGTTACTGACAAATCAGAGTATTTAAATTCATCTCTGTTGTAATATAGGAAACATAACAAACAAAATGGTCTGCTAACTCCCACAAACGTCAGTGAGGTGATGACATTGATGTTGATTGTGGGCTATCTACATCATTATTTACTGTGCATTGTCCTTGAGTTCTGAAAGTGCACATGTGCAAGGATCAGCCGGGTACAGCAGCTCAATGATTTGAGCTTGGAGTCGAGGACATTCTGGAGTAGAGGAGATGTAGGTCGCATTTGTCCTGTAGATTAATTCCACTACATCAGGAGGTTTGGTGGAGATTAGGTACAATATTATTGTACTAAGGAGTGAAATAAGTGTTGTTCAATCATATATTTGAGTATGATGAAATGTGGGATATTTCATAATTTACCCCCCCCTCCCTCCGCCAAAAGTATTCTGGAATCTTTGAGAAGTCTGTAAAATCCTCGCACAGTGGTTGATGCTGGTTCCTGCATTTCTTGTGGTTGTGCCTTGACAAGCTGCCAATGTCTTCTTTACCAGATCACCAGCAACTATTCTCACACTGACTTGTATTGGCAAAAATGCAATGAAGGCTCTCCTATTGGTTCCAGGGTGAGCAGGTTTATCATGCTAAGAGAAATAAGGCAATTGGGGCTTTTACTCAGAGCTGGGCACTCTCTCCATACAATGATTCTGATGCTTTATTTTATCTGATCTCCTTCAAACTCCCCCTTGCATCTCAAGAGAACTTTGGGCTACCTGAATACAACAGATGCATGCCATACCTCTGCATGTGATTCTCAATGGCAGCCATTGCAGGTGTTAAGCAGGCTGTGATGTATTGTCTGCAGCTATCCACATCCACTGCAAGCATGTATGAGCTGTACTATTTCAGTTGATCAGTGGAAATGTCTTCAGAATCGTTGTGGTCAGCTGAATTTGTGCAGCTTTTTCTTCCTTTGAAATACATAGAAAAAGAACAAGCCAAGTGCAGCAAGAGTACAAAGGTGGACTCTACTTTTAATCCTTTTATTTAGGCCCCCATTCACGGGTGTTCGTAGCGTTTAGTCTTGTGAAAGACATGTCTAAATGTAAATCATGCTTTTTTTTCTCTCCTTTTAATGTTGTTGCAAACAGTATTAAAGTCTATACTTTAAAACCTTAATTGGCTGACAAAAAATTACCAGTAATTGTACATAGTAACGTATTTATCTAACCTTTAAAGTTGCAGTCTCTGAACACTCAGTGGGACATTATTATGGGAAAACTATGTGGTAATTGAGTAATATTCTTGGCAGAGTTATCGAAAGCAACAAATTAATTGAGGCAAGCATTTTATGTCTGTCCAACAGGAACATCTAAATGTGGTGAATGAGGACCCTGTGGATGTTCAGTTCAATCCATCGGGATATCTACTCTTAGCTGGGAAGGAGCAGAGTGATATTATGGCAGAAAATTATCGTATTCAGAGGTGAGATATTTGAAAGCTAAATCCTGCCAGACCAGGATTTCACTAATGTTGAGATGAGCAGTAACTGTTACCTTGAAGGATTTTGCCTCTGGTTAATGTTTCGGGTTGATGGCCTTGCATTAGAACTGCGTTTTGCAGTCTTCTAATAGAAGGGAATTGACTCAAAACATGAATTTAGTTTTTTTTCCTCTCTCTACTGTCTGATTTTCTTCTCTCTATGCTGTCTGATTTGCTGAGCATCTCCCACACCTTTAACTTTAAGCCTAATTTGTATCCACACAAGGTAACACTCAAGTTGACTCTGTCCAGTTGGTTGGAAGGTGACCAGAATCTCCATCTTCTGGGAGACATGGATAGGTGACGTTTCGGGTTAGGACCCGAAATTCACATTGGGCAGGAAATGGTGTTGGGTAGACTGATGGGACTGAAGGCTAATAAATCCCCAGGACCTGATGGTCTGCATCCCAGGGTACTTAAGGAGGTGGCTCTAGAAATCGTGGACGCATTGGTGGCCAGTTTCCAATGGTTTATAGATTCAGGATCAGTTCCTGTGGATTCCTGTGGTAGCTAATGTTATCCCACTTTTTAAGAAAGGAGGGAATTATAGACCAGTTAGCCTGACATCGGTGGTGGGGATGATGCTGGAGTCAATTATAAAAGATGAAGTATTGGCACATTTGGATAGCAGTAACAGGATCGGTCCGAGTCAGCATGGATTTATGAAGGGGAAATCATGCTTGACTAATCTTCTGGAATTTCTTGAGGATGTAACCATTGATAAGGTCCCACATAGGGGATTAGTGGGCAAAATTAGAACACATGGTATAGGGGGTAGGGTACCGACATGGATATAAAATTGGTTGACAGACAGGAAACAAAGAGTAGGTATTAACAGGTCCCTTTCAGAATGGCGTGCAGTGACTAGTGGGGTACCGCAAGGCTCTGTGCTGGGACCACAGCTATTTGCAATATACATTAATGATTTAGATGAAGGGATTCAAAGTAACATTAGCAAATTTGCAGATGAAACAAAGCTGGGTGGCAGTGTGAACTGTGAGGAGCGTGCTACGAGGATGCAGGATGACTTGGACAGGTTGGGTGAGTGGGAAGATGCATGGCAGATGCAGTTTAATGTGGATAAATGTGAGGTTATCCACTTTGGTGGCAAGAACAGGAAGGATGATTATCTGAATGGTGTCTAGTTAGGAAAAGGGGAACTACAACGAGATCTGCATGTCCTTGTACATCAGTCAATGAAAGTAAGCAGGTACACAAAAATGCTGGAGAAACTCAGCGGGTGCAGCAGCATCTATGGAGCGAAGGAAATAGGTGACGTTTCGGGCCGAAACCCTTCTTCAGATGAAAGTAAGCATGCAGGTACAGCAGGCAGTGAAGAAAGCTAATGGCATGTTGACCTTCATAACAAGAGGAGTTCAATATGGGAGCAAAGAGGTCCTTCTGCAGTTGTACTGGGCCCTGGTAAGACCACACCTGGAGTATTGTGTGCAGTTTTGGTCTCCAGATTTGAGGAAGGACATTCTTGCTATTGAGGGAATGCTGCGTAGGTTCACAAGGTTAATTCCCGGGATGGCTGGACTGTCATATGTTGAAAGAATGGAGCGGCTGGGCTTCTATACACTGGAATTTAAAAGGATGAGAGGGGATCTTATTGAAACATAAGATTATTAAGGGGTTGGACATGCTAGAGGCAGGAAACATGTTCTTGATGTTGGGGAATGCAGAACCAGGGGCCACGGTTTAAGAATAAAGAGTAGCCATTTAGAACAGAGGTGAGGAAAAACATTTTCATCCAGAGAGTTGTGAATCTGTGAATCCCTGCCTCAGAAGGCAGTGGTGGCCGATTCTCTGGATGCTTTCAAGAGAGAGTTAGAGCTCTTAAAGATAGTGGAGTCAAGGGATATGTGGAGAAGGCAGGAATGGGGTACTGATTGTGGATGATCAGCCATGATCACAGTGAATGGTGGTGCTGGCTCGAAGGGCCGAATGGCCTACTCCTGCACCTATTGCCTATTGACCCTTCTTCAGACTACCACAGTTAATAATATTTATATGACCTCATTACGGTGAGTTTAGTTTAGAGATACAGCATGGTAACACGCCCTTGTGTTACCTGCCAAATCCACACCTATCATTGATTACCTGTTCACATTAGTTTTGTTCCATTTTCTCATCCACTCCCTACGCACTTGGGGCAATTTACAGAGGCCAATCAACCTACAAACCCGCAAGTCTGGGATGTGGGAGGAAATCGGGGCACCCAGAGGAAACCCACGTGGTCACAGAGAGAACGTGCAAACCTTACACAGAAACGAGGTCTCTGGCACCGTGAGGCAGCAACTTTACCAGTTGTGCCACTGTCGCCCAATGTAGATGTCGGCATTGCCTTCAAAGTTATGGGGGAATCTCCAATTTCAAAGTGAAAATGAATCAGCTGATGAGGTAAATATGAAGATAGGGCTGATGTAACGTTTACTACTTTCAGGGATGAGGGAGCAGCAGTCACCCTCTTAACACCACAGCAGTTACAGAGGAAATTCCCGTGGATCAACACAGAAGGTGTAGCTTTAGCTTCATATGGTGAGTCCACCATGGAGAGTAACCAATTTAATGACAATTATATTTATTTTTAAGAAATTACTTTTTACAATGGCGCAGGGTAGAGTTGCTGCCTTGAGCTCCAGAGACCTGGGTTCAATTCTGACTATGGGTACTGTCTGTATGGAGTTTGCATGTTCTCCCTATGACCACATGGTTTTCTGTGGGTACTCTGGTTTCCTTCCATACTCCAAAGACGTACAGATTTGTAGGTCAATTGGCTTTGGTGAAACATTTGGGTCTGCTGAAAAACAAAGCCAGTGTCTGGCAGATAGGAGTGGGAGAATCAATGTCGAAACGTAACAGACACCAAAGATGTCACAATAAATAGTTTATTTTAATGGTTTAATGTTGGCGAACAGCCTGAGGATCTTCACAGGGGTATTAACAAATTTGACACAAAAGCGTGTAAACGTACATTATGGGACCTGGTCAAACCTTACCATTTGACTGTAAGACATGCCTAATGAAAGAGGCAGATAAGTAAATGACAAAAATGTCAGAGCTGAAGGCAAGACTCCCAAGGGTGATTTCGATTTGGGAATGATGAGGAGATAGATAGCACAGAATTGTAGAAAATGAAATTAGAGAAAAATGGAGGAAGACTGGAGAATTTTAAAGTAAGGTTGATTTTTTTTTAAATTCAAGGCATTGAATTTAAAAATACAATTATACAATTTGCAGTCATGCATGTCATCAACCTTGAATAAATCTTAAATCCATTACTACCGGTTTGTTATATTGGTAAACTATTGGGCATGTGGATTTTAAGGTTGGAAATTATCCCAGAAGCAGCGGGGAGGTTCTTCACATTCCTCATCAGTGATAGAGGAAAGAAATAATACATACTTGCCTCCCAATTCCCAATGCTGATTTTGTTCAATCACAGTTTGAAGTGCATCTGATGTGCATTTGGAATAGTTAGTTTTGGATCTGTACTTTATAATTGCATCTGGGCTAGGGCAGAAATCCTGCTCTTGTGATGCTGGAGTCTAGGTTGTTATCCAGTGCAATACAGATGGACATGGCGCTGCGGTGAAATGAATGTGCAAACTAATCTGAGCTTGGCTGCATGTTGCTCATCTTCTTGTGATCTTTGGTGTAGGTTTGGAGAACGAAGGCTGGTTCGATCCGTGGCTCCTTCTGAATGCATTTCGTAGGAAGGCCATCTCAATGGGCGTGTATCCGTGTCATGGAGAGGTGGTGGGTAAGAACATATAAGTAAGAGCATAAGTTGCAGCAGGAGTCGGCCATTTGGCCCTTCAAACCTGTTTTGTCATTCTTCATGTCTGAATTTCTACTTCAGTGCCACTTTCCAGCAATGTATGAGCCCCCACAGAATTCCAAGGGTTCATCACCTTCTGCATGAAGACATTTCATCTAGTAGTCCTAAATGGAACAGGTAGAAGTACAGCACAGGAACAGGCCCTTTGTCCCACAATGTCTATGCCTAACATGATGCACAGTTCAACTAATCTCTGTCTGCTCGTGATGTATATCCCTCCATTCCCTCCATATCCATGTGCCTTTCTAAAAGCCTCTTCAACACCACTCTCATATCTGTCCTCATCACCACCGCTGGCAGCCACAACCTTCTGTGTTTTTTATAAAAACACATCCTGCCATCTCCTTTAAACTCCTTAAATAGCCTTCTCCTTATTCTGAAATTTGTCCCTTGCTTCCTCGGTCAGGGGAACCATCCTCCTTCCATCCAGCCTGTAAAGCCTATATGCAGCAGATATCTAACCAGTTTGATTTTGCAGCTCCCTATAGAATTTATGTGGTGTCTTACTCAGCACCCAACTGTTGTGAGGTACAGCCACGGAAATACTACTAACATCTGAGACACAAATATCATGCATCCATACGAGTTGTGGTCGTCGTACCACGTCCTTACCACAAATAGTAAGCCCAGGAACACTTGTGTCCCACCTTTTTTACCGTTTACATCATGCTGCATAAATAGTGTTTGGTATTGGGCGATGTATTGTCAATAAGGTACTTGAGGGATGGCTGCTTTTCACTTGAAACAAGTGAGCAATCCCTGACTGCTTTCAGCCTTTCCATTTGATGATTCCACTAGTGTTGGCAAAGTACTGGAAGCTCAACCTGAGATGAGAAGTTCAGCTCGTGCTCCTTCTCCCTTGCTCATGCAGATCAGTTATTTAAAGTTTGTTTTATCATATTTGGTCCGCTCTCACTCGTGCTGTCCATTCACAAGCATGCTAGCAGTTAGTTAAAGCTAGTTGGTTAAGTTTAAAGTTAATAGGCTTAAAGCAGTTGGCGGCGCGACTCACCCGTTGCAGCGGCCCCTACAGCCTGTCTGTCTTTTTTTTATTTTTTGTCTAGTTAAATGTAGTGTTTGGTGTTTTTTAACTGGTTTTAAATGTGTATATGTGGGGGGCAGGGGGAAACCGTTTAAAATCTCTTCCCTGTCTGGGAGACCCGACCTTTTCCCTGTCGGGTCTCCGTTGTCGTTGGGGCCTAGCACCGTGGAGCGGCCTCCAACCTGAACGACCCGGGGGCTCGGGAGACTGAGGAGCTGCGGACTACTCACCATCGTGGGGCTGGCCGGCCTCGGAGCGTGGGGAGCGGTGGTGACTCGCTGCTGCGACTCGACTCCTGGGGCTCGGAGGCTCCAGCAACGCAGCCGCAGGTCCGGTGGACTGGGACATCGGGAGCTCACGGTTCCGGGGGGAGAGAGAGACCGCTTCCCGGAGCTCCCGCAACACGACTTCTCCAGCCCGTGTCGCGGGGTTGGAACGACCCGGAGCGGGTTCGTACATCGCCCAGCGCGGCTTCATGGCCGTGGGATATTCCAGCGCCCGCCGGGGGCTCCAACTTCGAGACTTCTAGACTGGGAGCGGGGCCGTAAATCGCCCGGCACGGCCTAAAATGGCCGTGGGACTTATCATCGCCCGCCTGGGGCTTCGACATCGGGAGAGACATGGAGAACAGGGGAGAGAAAAGACTTTGCCTTCCATCACAGTGGGTCCACTGTGATGGATGTTTGTGTGAATTAAATTGTGTGTATGTCTAGGAATTGTCTTTGTTTGTATGGCTGTGGAAACAGAATTTCGTTTGAGCCTCACTGAGGCTCAAATGACAATAAATTGTATTGTATTGTAAAGCCTATTGAAGTCAGCAGTCTTTGGGGCTGCACAGTGACGCAGTGCAAGAGTTGCTGTCTTGCGGCGCCAGAGACCCGGGTTTGATCCTGACTGCAGATGCTGTCTGTACGGAGTTTGTACATTCTCCCTATGACCGCATGAGCTTTCGCCAGGTGCCCTGGCTACCTCCCACACTCCAACGATGTACAGATTTGTAGGTTAATTGACACCAGTGTGTACGATAGTGCTAGTGTACGGGGTGATCGCTGAAGGACCTGTTTCCGTGCTGTATCTCTAAAGTTCTAAGCCTAAAGAAAGAGCAGACTGATTTTCTATTCATTATGTTTTTTAAATTATTAACTCTTGTTGGGATAAGGTTTTAATGTACAATGGGCTCAAAGACCCGAGCTATTCAAATGTAAAAAGTTAACCTCGAGTTTTTGGGGATGTTTGATCCAAATATTTATTTTCGTCAGACATTGATGCACATTACTTTTAGTATTTAGAGCCACAATATTAATTCCTCTCTCCCACTCCTGGACATTGAAGTTCATTGTAGCATCACAACTGCTACCCCAGCTGTTGGGCTGTCAGCATATCATTGTTCAAAAATCTTGTGATCATATTAAATCACTTGTTACTGTAACTCGGTTAATCCAGGATGTGCTATTAGCTCTTTGGTTCATTTTCAAAAACAAGCTAGCTACAAAGGTCAGGAAAGTTGGGTAAACTATCAATGTTTTGTTTAATACCTCATTGGGAACTCTGCAGATTATTGGAGTGATTTTTGTCAGCGAAGGTCAGTCGGTGAATTTAATATGTGGCAACATTATACAATCAATGCAGAAAATAGCACATTTAGAAATGGGGCACACAGAGTTAGCAACAAAGCCTCTGCGTAGGAAAAAGGTAAGTTAAACAGAACCCATGAACATGGAGTAAACAAAAGGAAAAGGAACATTTCATTCCGTGGTACATTTGAAGTAAAATTGCCAAGATTTTCCAAGGTCAATTTCAAGCAGCCCCCACATTGGCATTTCATTTGGTACCTAAAGCACTTTAGATTTTGTGTCGCTGCTCCATTTCTCCCCCATAAAAGTGAAACGCACTTGATTGATGATAAACACATAACTTTCCCAGCTAACTCAATATAGTACAGATGAGCTAGTCGTTAAATACAGTGTCCAATCATGCTTTGGCAGATATATAGTGTGCTATTAACCTTTTCTAGCCCTAACCATCCCATAATGTTCTTTCCCTTTACTAATCTCATAATTAATTGTATTGTGCACAATCCTACGGTCTCCAAGCAGTCATGGGCAAGCCCCCCGTGGTGCTGACATAGTGTTGAGCTAGAAGATCAGCCGTGATCTTGACTAATGCTGGAGCAGGCCTGAGTCTGAATGGCCCACTCCATCTCCTATTCCCTGTGGAAATTTGCCACCTATTCATTTTTTCTTTTTGCAAACCATTCTTTTTTTTTTTTTTGCAAAAGGAAATTACCATAAAAGCTGTCAATAACACCTAGTTGCTTCATAATTGTCCTACTATATCTACTGTAGAATACATGCAGCGCAAGACCATGTAATAAACTTTAAATAAACTCGTATCAATATACAATTACTGATTCCTCAGTTACTTCTATCTCCCAGTTATAAGATGCAAGGCAAATTGTAGATATTTTTCTCTGACAGACAAATTCCCCTTGCAGATCATTGTCTTACAACATTTAACTATTAACAAAATACGTGCGGCAGAGAGATATTATATAACCACACGTTGTATTACTTTGTTAAAGCAAGTGAATAGGACCATCCAAGGCATTCAACCAGAATTAAAGGCTTATGAGGAAATAGTAACCTTTATTTTACAGAAGACACTTGGGGACACTTGATCATGTGCACCTGTAAGAATGTAAGTCAAGTACAATTTGGAGGCAGTTGGGGAAAACTAGGGACAAAGCTAGTTTTGAACAAAAGTGCTAATCCTGGGCAATTCTCAGTAAATGTAATGTTTTTGTGGGAGGCATCTATCTTTACAATTTTGTGGAGAGGTCAGGAGCTATGCAGTCGTCTTTGGAGTGTATGAGATCCTCAAAGCTAACATGTCATTGGAAATGCTTTCCTTTGTTAGCCGATAGAATAGAATAGGAGTTATGCTAGAACTTACATGAATTTACAGGATTAACATTTAGTTAAGTGGAAAGATTAGGTCTACTAGGTAAATCTTTTATAGTAGATTAACGAAGCCAAGGGGAGACCAAAGGGCCTGTCCCATTTGGCTGTCTTTGGCGCGCCATTTACGCGACCTGCTAGAGTGTGGGTAGCGCGGGACGGGCGCGTGGTGTGGCATGGAGGAGTGTGGACTTCGTCCTGCACAAAATCTTCACGCGCCACCGTCGAGTAACTGACGGCCAAAGTGGGACAGGCCCAAGATCCTGGTGCGACGCCACATCTCGCATCCAACAGCAGCAGAAGCAGGCAAACGATCGTCGAACTCGGCCTGGGGCTCACGGCTATTGCGGATCCAGAACCACCCCCATTCCTACTCCCAGAGCGGGGCCAAGAAAATTGAAGATAGACACAAAATGCAGGGGTAACTCAGCGGGACCGGCAGCATCTCTGGAGAGAAGGAATGGATGACGTTTCGGGTCAAGACCCTTCTTTCAGACTGAAGACGAGTCTCGACCTGAAACATTTAGGAAACTGCTATTGAAATAGTGGTTTGCTTTTCTTTCCTGCTGTTATGGGAAGACTGTAGAGTCTTGTTTTAATGAGGTGCTGCTCCATAAGCTGACAAATGACATTTTTTATATTTTCCACATGCTGCTAGGTTTTCAACATTCTACAAGAGAGATGGAGACGGAGGACGGCACGACAGTCTCGCTGAAAAGAATTCACCACGCCATTGTACGAAGTATTTCATACTTTGATTTCTCTCAGTTTCCACCTGGTTCCTACTATCATGAAGCACTTTTTATAGAAACTAAAGTAACTTGTACAGCCCTTTGAAGCAGTCCTTTTAACCTTTATGTTAGATCATGACTGATCAGTGTTTTAACACCACTTTACCTCCAAAAAACATTTCAGTAATAAATACATAAATATTTGAAACATTCAGCAGGTCATGGAGTGTCTTTGGAAAGAGAAACAAAATTGACGTCTTGGGTCAATAACCATTCATTGATACCAGTTTCAAGTTTTCTGTTGACTTGATCTTGACATTTGATCAAAGGAAGCATCTACCTGTTTTTTTTCTTTCCTGACTATCTTATTATTCCCACCAAAGGGAATCATGTTCTCTGTCTTCCTCGTCTAACACCAGAGTTAGTTAGCTAGTTAGTTGATTAGTTAAGAGTGAGGCCCAGCGCAAATTGGAGGAACAGCACCTCGTATTTCATTTGGGCAGCTTGGTATGAACACCATTACTGATTTCATCACTTCTGGCTGTCTGCCTTCCTCAGCCCCCAACCTTATTGTTTCCCAGCCCCGCACAGCCTGTTTTTACCGTCTCCCCAAAATCCATAAACACAACTGCCCTGGAAGACCCATTTTTTCTGCCTGCTCCTGTCCCAAGGAAATTATTTCCACGTACCTCGACCATCCTATCCCCTGGTCCAATCTCTCCTGACCTATGTCCAAGATACCTCACATACTCTTCTGTTTAATGACTTCCGCTTTCCGAGTCCCCACTGCCTCATCTTTACTGTGGACGTTCAGTCACTCTACACCTACATCCCCCACCAGCAAGGCCTTAAAGCACTCCGTTTCCTCCTCGACCGCAAACCCATCCAATTTCCCTCTACTAACAATCTACTCCGCCTAGTGGTGCTGGTCCTCGCCCTCAACAACTTTACATTTGACTCCTCCTACTTCCTCCAAGTCCAAGGTGTACCTATGGACACCAGCTATGCCTGCCTCTTTGTAGGGTACGATGAACAATCTCTGTTCCAGGTGTTCACTGGCCCTGTCCCCGACCTCTATCTCCGTTACATTGATGACTGCATCGGTGCTACCTCCTGCACACATGCAGAACTCATGGACTTCATCAACTTCCCCACCAATTTTCATCCTGCACTCAAATTTGCTTGGACCATCTCAGCCACCTCCCTCCCCTTTCTTGATCTCACAGTCTCCATCACAGGAAATAGACTATTGACTATTGACTGTCGGGAGTATAATAACCATATAACAATTACAGCACGGAAACAGGCCATCTCGACCCTTCTAGTCCGTGCCGAACACGTATTCTCCCCTAGTCCCATATACCTGCGCTCAGACCATAACCCTCCATTCCTTTCCCGTCCATATAACTATCCAATTTATTTTTAAATGGTAAAAACGAACCTGCCTCCACCACCTTCCCTGGAAGCTCATTCCACACAGCCACCACTCTCTGAGTAAAGAAGTTCCCCCTCATGTTACCCCTAAACTTATGTCCCTTAATTCTCAAGTCGTGTCCCCTTGTTTGAATCTTCCCTACTCTCAGTGGGAAAAGCTTATCCACGTCAACTCTGTCTATCCCTCTCATAATTTTAAAGACCTCTATCAAGTCCCCCCCCTTAACCTTCTGCGCTCCAAATAATAAAGCCCTAACTTGTTCAACCCTTCTCTGTAACTTAGTTGCTGAAACCCAGGAAACATTCTAGTAAATCTCCTCTGTACTCTCTCTATTTTGTTGACATCCTTCCTATAATTAGGCGACCAAAATTGTACACCATACTCCAGAATTGGCTTCACCAATGCCTTGTACAATTTTAACATTACATCCCAACTTCTATACTCAATGCTCTGATTTATAAAGGCCAGCACACCAAAAGCTTTCTTTACCACCCTATCTACATGAGATTCCACTTTCAGGGAACTGTGCACAGTTATTCCCAGATCCCTCTGTTCACCTGCATTCTTCAATTCCCTACCATTTACCATGTACGTCCTATTTTGATTTGTCCTGCCAAGATGTAGCATCTCACACTTATCAGCATTAAACTCCATCTGCCATCTTTCAGCCCACTCTTCCAACTGGCATAAATCTCTCTGTAGACTTTGAAAATCTACTTCATTATCCACAACCCCACCTATCTTAGTATCATCTGCATACTTACTAATCCAATTTACCACACCATCATCCAGATCATTGATGTACATGACAAACAACAGTGGACCCAACACAGATCCCTGTGGCACCCCACTAGTCACTGGCCTCCAACCTGACAAACAACCATCCACCATTACTCTCTGGTATCTCCCATTCAGCCACTGTTGAAGTCCATCTTGCTACTCCACCATTAACACCCAACCATTGAACCTTCTTAACCAACCTTCCATGATACCTTCTGCCTGAGAGGGTGGTGGCAGTGGAAACATTCATATTTAAGATGTACTTGAACATCAGTCACCTGCTGGGCCATTGGCCTGATGCTGGGGCAATAGGCTAGATGGACTGGACACAATGGACCACCTTACCTCGTCCTGTGTCATAAATTTTCCTCGATCTTAAGCTGTGCTGGGCTGGGTGAACTGACCCACTCTTCCTCATCTCTCAATCTTGTCATAAGTGCTGATTCAGCAAACATTCACGGAGGTGGGCTTTACCTTTCTTTACATCGAATTTGCCCTGAACCATTCCGGAAAGGAGAATGAATTCTCCTTTCTGCTGAGAGTGGAACACCGGTAACTGAGAAAGAAGATCTGCAGATGCTGGAATTCGCTTAGAAGAGATTCTGATCTCGGTACCTGTCTGTGTGGAGTTTGCACGTTCTCCCTGTTTTCTCCAGGTGCTCCAGGTTTCCTCACGCATTCCATGTGCATGCAGGTTTGCAGATTAATTGGCCTCTGTAAATTGTTCCCAGCATGTAGGGCATGGGTGAGAATGTGGGATAACATAGAACTAGTCTGATCGATGGTCGGTGTGGGCAGAATGGCCTATTTCCATGTTGTTTGAAAATGATGAAGGTTTCAGGTTGAAGGCCTTCTATCGGGCTTGACAGTTTAAGTGATGAATTGCATCAATTGTTGGCCTTTGCCTTACCTTCTGGTTGACAGGTACAGATGCCAAACAGCACCGAGTGCCAGCCAGTGAAATGTGCATTGTTGGTCAATGCAGCTGGAGCATGGTCAAGCAAAGTAGCAGAGATGATTGGGATTGGTGATGGACCTGAAGGCACATTGGAGGGAACAAAACTCCCTATCGAACCGAGAAAAAGGTGAGCAACGGTGGCAGCTACGCGACAAAATAGAGAACTGAATCATAAGGCACCTAGAATCTGTAGTGAAGCAAACAGTGGGTAATTTTGCTTGACAAAATGGAATTGCAACATTGGTTATAACTGCAGTTCATTGGTGTAGAAACAAGGAACTGTAGATGCTAGTGTGTACCAAAGATAAGAGTAAAAATGCTGGAGTAACTCAGCAGGTCAGCAGCATCTCTGGAGAAAAAGGATGGGTGACGTATTGTACCTGTGTCCACCTGTGTGTCATTGTAAATGTCTGCACATCAGTGCCCGGTCTCCTGCTCCCTCTTGCCACTGATCAGCACCTCTTTCTGTCAAGTCTGAGTTTGAGTCTGAAGAAGGTTCCTGACACGAAACGTCACCTATCCTTTTTCACCAGAGATGCTGCCTGACCCGCAGAGTTACTCCAGCACTTGGTGAAACCTGGTGGACTACTCCGTTTAAGGTCATGCATGAAGCACATTGAATACCCCAGTTATAATGGTCTGAGCTTTGCTTCAAGGAAACATGGTCTCCCCCTCCCTGTTGATGTAGCCATGTGGCACAGAGAAAAGCTGATTTATGAAGAAATCCTTGGGAAATCAACAAGCCATCATCAGGCTGCAATCGACATTAGTGCAGTCAATGGACTCATGCCGGATGAAGGTTTAGTAATGAAGACTAATCCTGTTTTCACCTTTGTGACCAGCAAGAGTTGTTGGTCACAAAATGCGAGAGTAACGCAGCGTGTCAGGTAGCATCACTGGTGAACATGGATGGCCAGGCTCTCCAGAGATGTTACTCGACTTGCCAAGTTACTCCAGCACTTTGTTTTTTTTTTTAATAAACCAACATCTGCAATTCCTTGTCCCGAAGAGTTGATATTCAACAGCTGACAGCAGGATCTCTGGCATTTCTCCCTTTGACAGCTCAATAATGAAAAGTCAATTGCAACAACTATACTGCTGTTGCCGTTGCGATTACTTAATTTAACTTGGACTCTGGGCAATGCTGTGATCTTCAGTAATATGTTGTCATTGTTGCGGTGATTTGTTGTTTGTGAGATTATTAGGCCGATTTCAAAAAATCTCTAATTCCCTCCCCCTTCTGCAGATATGTTTATGTCTTCCACAGTCCAGATGGTCCAGGATTGGATTGTCCAATGGTGATTGACTACACTGGAATGTACTTCCGTCGAGAAGGCTTGGGTGGAAACTATGTGGGAGGACTGTCGCCAGCTGAGGTAAGCACTTTGGGTTGTGTGTTGAGTGGACTGCAATGGATGTGCTGACTCTGTCAAGTGAATAATACTTTTTTCTCCATCTTGGGTTTCTTTCTTGGTTCCTCCTAAAGGCCCTGTCCCACTTACGTGACCTTGGCACGCAAATTATGCGACCTCGTCGTCGCGTTGAGGCGCACGGGCATCGTGTGGCCGCGCGGGGCCGGTCCCACTGAGAAGCGCGGAGGGGTATGGAGTTGTGCGCTCTGAAATTTTGTAGCGGACGAAATCTTCACACGCCAATGGCCTGTCGCGTAACAGACGGCCAAGGTGGGACAGGCCCAAGACCCTGGCGAGACGCAACATCTCACCTCCAACAGCAGTAGAAGCAGGCAAACGATCGCCGAGCTCGGCCTGGGGCTCACGTCCGTTGCGGTCCGGATCCGCCCCCACTTCTACTCCCAGAGCGGGGCCAAGAAAATTGAAGATAGACACAAAATGCTGGAGTAACTCAGCGGGACCGGCAGCATCTCTGGACAGAAGGAATGGGTAACGTTTCGAGTCAAGACCCTTCTTTCAGACTGAAGAAGAGTCTCGACCCGAAACATCATCCTTTGCTTCTCTCCAGAGACGCTGCCGGTCCCGCTGAGTTACTCCAGCATTTTGTGTCCAACTTCAAATTACGTCACGCGCTCCAGACGGCTGTGCGGTCGAATTAAGTCGCGCGCGACCTTCGCGGGACCGTCGCACCTCAACGCGACCACGAGGTTGCGTAATTAGCGTGCCAAACACAGTGGGACGGGGGCTTTACTCCCAGCTGCCTCTATGTTTCCATGGTGGAGTACAATCATTCCACTTGATGCAACTCAGAATTTCCTCGCCTACCTCCAAGCTCTCCATTCTGCACAGAAGCAAACCATTGTATTCCACAGGCCTGCAGATTCCCCTTGCATGTCACTCCCTCCTGGCCTTTATTTAGTTTTAGTTCTTAGTTTTAGAGATACAGCGCGGAAACAGGCCCTTCGGTCCACCGAGACCACGCCGACCAGAGATCCCCGCACACTAACGCTATCCTATACACACTAGGGACAATTTACAATTATACCAAGCCAATTAAACTACAAACCTGTACGTCTTTGGAGTGTGGGTGGAAACCGGAGATTCCAGAGAAAACCCACACGGGTCACGGGGAGAACGTACAAACTCTGTACAGACAAGCACCCGTAGTCAGGATCGAACCCGGGTCTCTGTTGCCACAAGGCAGCAACTCTACCGTGCCACCACCGTGTATCCTGTGGGGGATCCCAGCAGGTTTTTGCTTAGCAAGCATTTTTGAAGTTGCTAAGCACCAGCTGAACAATCAGCAACCTTCACTTAATTATCTGGTACAGCATGTTATTTGGCAAACCTCAGCTGCTACCAAACAGACCAAGAAAGGATTAACAAAGGGCCATCAGTACCTTGTATCACCCTTTCAAGCATTTTATTAATTTGATTTGCTCTTAGAGATACATCATGGAAACAGGCACATCAACCTACCAAGTCCGCACCGACCAGCGATCACCGCATATTAACATTATCCTACACACACTAGGGACAATTTTTACATTTACCAAGCCAATTAACCTGTACGTCTTTGGAGTGTTGGTGGAAACAGAAGATCTCGGAGAAACCCCACGCAGTCACGGGGAGAACGTACAAACTCCATACAGACTGCACCTGTAAATGTCTTTAACATTTAGGAGCTGTGTTTAAATCTGCATGTTTGAAGCGTTGGCATTTCAGTCCCTCGTCTCTGACTTTTGCAACAAAATCAAATTTGCCGTTTATTGTCAAAAAGGTTACAGGACAAAGGCAGGAGCATGGGGTTAAAATGGAAATATAGATCAGCCATTATCAAATGGCGGAGCGGATTCGATGGGCCGAATGACCAAATTCAGCTCCTATGACATGGTCTTATCACTGTGAATGAAACAGCTTTTGCTGAACAGGTATACATCTCTCTTTCTCTCAGTAACTCCAGTTCCTGGCTCTTATAGGAAGAGGAGCCAGACTCCAGTAATCTGGAAGTAAATTATGAATATTTCCATGAGCAGATATGGCCCAAACTGGCTCAGAGAGTGCCTGCCTTCCAGTCCCTTAAGGTAAGTTATCTTAACATCTTTTAAGAACATTGATGCTGTTTCATCCATCTGTCTCGGAGCATTCTAGGTTTCTGGATGAGTTCTGAAGCTGTCCTCTGTACCTCACACCTCTGACTATTTATTATGAGAAGCCCACTGAACAGCTGATACTTGGCAAATAACTTAATAGAAGGATTATCGCATGTGAAATCGAGTTTATTGTCACGTGCACAAGTATGGTTAGGTACAGGAACAATGAAAATCTTGTTTGGAGCCGCCTCACATCACAGGCACACAAACATAAATTACAGTAACTTTGCAAGGCAGTGAAAAGAGAAAGACTCCAAAATAAAAACAAGACATTTGTGCAAAACACATTCAGAAAACAAGTGTAAGGTAATGCAGGATGTGTTTTGTTGATGAGATAAGATTAGGGTTGTACAGACTGGTTCAAGAACTGATCTGTTCCTGAACTGATGGTGTGGGACGTCAGGCTCTTGCCCGATAGTAGCAGTGAGAAGAGGGCATGGCCCGGATAGAAGGGATTCTTGGTATTAGATGCTGCCTTTTTGCAACAGTGCCTCATGTAGTCGCTCTCGATGGTAGTGCCCATGATTGACTGGGCTGTGGTCATCATGCTGCATCCTCACACATCACTTCTGCCTATGTTCAGGAGGTCAGGGAGTAGTAATCTGGAACACAACTGGGCATTAAAACCAGTTCTGTGGGTTTATGAGATTTTTCATACAGAGGGTAGTGGTCATATGAAACAAATTGCCAGAGGTAGACACAAAATGCTGGAGTAACTCACCAGGACAGGCAGCATCCGAATAGAAGGAATGTGTAACATTTCAGGATGAGACCCGAAACATTACTCATTCCAGTCTGAAGAAGGGTCTCGACCCGAAACATTACCCATTCCTTCTATCCAGAAATGTTGCCTGTCCCGCTGAGTTACTCCAGCATTTTGTGTCCATCTTCGGTGTAAACCAGCATCTGCAGTTCCTTCCTACACATTTCGTCTGCCAGAGGAGGTAATTGAGGCAGGTACTCGTACTCATCCCATAAAAGGATTTACAAGACACTCGGACTGATACATGGATAGTAAAGGTTTCCTGGGATATGGGCCAAATGTAGATGGGGTGCTGAAGTGCTTGTTTGACTACAGTATAACTGGTAACTGGGCATATATTTTCTCCTCTGTCCTCTCTTCCTAAAGAACCGTAAAATGTTTGCTCTTTGGTTAAACATTTGTTCACTTCCAACATTTCTGTGAGGATGTGTACATGTGCAGATGGTCCTTGGTCCAGAGATGGTTTCTGTCATTCTACTCTACTGATTTCTCTTCTCAGTTGAAAAGTGCCTGGGCGGGTTACTATGATTACAACACCTTTGATCAGAATGCGGTCATTGGCATTCACCAACTGGTCACCAACATGTTTTTTGCAACTGGCTTCAGTGGCCACGGCCTACAGCAGTCACCGGCTGTGGGCAGAGCCGTGGCTGAGCTCATTCTGGATGGAAGATTCAAAACCCTTGACCTCAGTGCATTTGACTTCATTCGATTCTACAAAGGCACCAAGCTACTGGAAAAAAATATTGTCTGATTTTGTGAAATTCAGTTTGCTGTGGTGAGACTGTGAAAAATGTGCTTTATACTTTATGATCATGCTGAAAATTCTTCATAAATCGATAAATGTTGCCGATAATATACCTTCGAAATATGGATGGTTGACGCTTTGGAACTGATGTTCTAATGAATTTCACAGGCTTTATTGTTTTATGAGTTGAACACTAGTAAGAAAGTTGGAGGCTTATTCTAATAATTCAAGAAATAAATCCATCCCCATATAGGACGTGAAATATGCAGACACATAATTGCTTTAATAGGGGACGACTATAGGAGAGAGGAACAGAATTAGGCTATATGTCCTGTCGAGTCTACTCCGCCATTCGGTCATGGCTGATCTATTTCCCATCTCAATCCCATTCTCCTGCCTTCTCACTGGATAAAAGGAAGATTAGATTTGATTAGATTAGATCCTTTAATAATCCTTTACAGGAAATTACAGTGCCACGACAGCTTCAAGACAGACATAACACCACACATTTCCTCAGATAGCTTCCATACTTAATAAGTTAAAATACAATGAATGAATACTAAAAAAGTGCAAAGTTATTTTTGTGCATTGTAAAACCTTATAGCAGCTGGTATACAAGACTTCCTATATCTCTCAGTTTTGCACATTGGTGCAATCAGTCTCTGACTGAAGATGCTGCTCATGATCACCTTCAGGACGTGGAGTGGGTGAGTGGGGTTGGTCATTATTGAACCCAGTTTGTTCAGAGTTCTGGCCTCTGCCACCTGCTGGACCGTTAGTTGCTCAGCCCCGACCACTGAGCCGGCCTTCCTGATCAGCTTGTCCAGTCTGTTTTTGTCCGCTATGCGGGCGCCTTCTCCCCAACAGGCCACAGCAAAAAACAGAGCACTGGCCACCACTGAATGGTAGACACTGCACAGTAGGGGTTGGCAGATGTTGAATGACCTTAGCCTCCTTAAGAAATACAGTCGACTTTGTCCCTTCCTGTACACCGCCTCCATATGACTCTTCCAGTCCAGCTCACTGTCAAGCTGCACACCAAGGTACCTGTGGTTGGCGACCACCTCCACCTCAGTGCCCCTGATGGTGATTGGTGTTGGTTGAGTCCTCCTCCCCCTCCTGAAATCCACAACTATCTCCTTGGTTTTTGTGGTGTTGAGATGGAGGTTATTGTGTGCACTCCACTCCACAAAAGTTGTTTATTGTATCTCTATACTCCTCTTCATTGCCCCCTTTGATGAGGCCGACAACAGCTGTGTCATCTGAAAATTTCTGCAAAAAGCAGCTGTTGGTGTTGTATTGGAAATCCGCTGTGTAGATGGTGAACAGGAATGGAGCCAGCACAGTTCCTTGTGGAGCCCCTGTGCTGCTCAGGATGGTGCTTGAGACATTGTTCTGTAGGCGCACGTACTGTGGTCTGAGGAAAAGGTAATCCAAACACCACAGTACCAGTAATGGATCCACCTTCATCTTCTCCATCTTCTTCCCTAGCAGTCGGGGCTGAATTGTGTTAAAGGCGCTTGAGAAGTCAAAGAATGTAATCCTTACAGATGCATCAGGGATGTCCAGATGTGTGTACGCCCTCTGCAGCATGTAAATGAGGGCTTCATCGACACTGATGTTGGGCTGATATGCAAACTGTAAAGGATCCATTTGAGTTGACACACTAGTCCTGATGTAGAAGAGAACAAGTCTCTCAAATGTCTTCATAATATGTGAGGCGAGCGCTACTGGTCTGTAGTCATTGTGGTGAGTGGGATGGGTCTTCTTTGGGACAGGTACCAGGCAAGATGTTTTCCACAGCCTTGGGACCTTCTGTAGACGCAAGCTCAGGTTGAACAGGTGTGTTAGGATACCACACAGCTCTGAAGAGCAAGTCTTCAGTAGCCTTGGGCTGGTGTCATCGGGCCCCACTGCTTTCCCTGGCTTCAGTCTGTCCAGCATCATCTTGACCTGAGCAGTATGAAGAGTCATAGGTGGGGCTGCTGGTGGAGTAGGAGGTGGGAAGAGGGGACTCCGTGCAGGTGACATCTCAGGAGTGTTGGAGAGAGGGAGGGGAGGTGGAGAGGAAGCAGCAATGGTCAGCAGACCAGGTGGGTGACGTTTCGGGTCGAGACCATTCTTCAGCTGAGACACAGAGATAAGGAAGTGCAAGATGTGACAACGAGACATCAAAGGGGATAAAGTTCAAGAAGAATGTAGAATAGATCATTGTTAGCTAAGAGAAGATGACAACGAAGCATACAGAGGTAACATTTAGTCTGGTACAGTCAGGCTGGTTTGAGAAGTAGGAAGGGGGAGGGATGGAGAGAGAGGGAAAGCAAGGGCTACTTGAAGTTAGAGAAGTCAATATTCATACCGCTGTGAGCTACCCAAGTAAAATAAGGTGGTGTCCTGCAATTTGCGCTGGGCCTCAAGCTTGACAGGAGGAGGCCCAGAGAAGAAAGGTCAGTATGGGAATGAGAGGGGGAGTTAAAGTGTTGCGGGCAATGTTTTATGGTAGCTAAAACAAAGCAAGGAAATCAATGGTCGGAATCTAGGTTTAAGTTTATTATTGTCACATGTACCGAGAAAAGCTTTGCTTTGCATGCTATCCAATCGGATCAGATAATATTATACATGAATACAACCAAATCAAACTCGCGTATGATGGGTAGAGCGAAGAGGAAGATGCAGAGTTACGGCTGATCATTGATCAGCACAGACTTGATGGGCCAAAGGGTCTTTTTCCATGCTGTACCTCTAAGGGGCACAGCGGTCTGTACAGCGTTTGTATGTTCTTCCTGTGATCGCATGGGTTTTCTCTGGGTGCTCCGGTTTCCTCCCAGACAAGCATATTTGTAGGTTAATTAGCTTCTGTCAATTGTCCCATAGTGTGTGGGATAGAAATATTGTATGGGTGATCGATGGTCGGCATGGATACGGTGAGGCAAAGTCCCCGTTTCCATGCTGTATTTCTAAAGCTAAAATTAAAAATATATAGTTCTAAGCATAGATAGACACAAAAAGCTTGAGTAACTCAGCGAGTCAGGCAGCATCTTTGGAAGGAAGGAATGGGTGACAATTCTCATTCCCTTTTAAAAAGATGGGCACATGCTCTGTAATCTACTAGGCTACAGACGAGAGCAGCAGTGTTCATCTCAATATCTCTTTTTATTCTCGCTGACACAGATGTATCAGCTTTCTTGCCTTGAAAAGTTCTGAGGGTTTCACAAACGACCAGATCCGATGGGGGACAGTGAACCACGTGACTTTATGGGTCTCGACCCGAAACGTCACCTATTCATTCCTTTTCTCCAGAAATGCTGCCTGACCCGCTGAGTTACTCTAGCCTTTTGTGTGTCTTTCGTTTAAACCAGCATTTACAGTTCCACCCTACACAAACTTTTATCATACACCAGGTGGTTTATGCTTTCTGTAACTGACACTTAACTTTTTGAAATTTGATATTAACTTAATGACTGGGAATCGACCCTCGATGAACAGTCCAGCCAGCTGTCTGCAAATCTACATCACTGCCACAAGTTCAACAAGCAGGCTGAGATCTGTGCTCTGGGCACACTGCTTGGTTATCCCCTCATGGTCTATGTCCTGGAGTTGGGACAGATGTTTATTAATTAGTATGTGCTATATCAACCTTTCTTCAGATTCAAGTCTTCCAGTCTTATTTCCACACACTTCATAGCATTTCACTGGTTGGACCAGCAATGTTTTCTAGTGAAGATAGACTCAAAATGCTGGAGAAACTCAGTGGGACAGGCAACATCTCTGGATTGAAAGAATGGGTGACGTTTTGGGTCGAGACCCTTCTTCCAACTTGCCTTTTCACCCATTCCTTCTATCCAGAGATGCTGCATGTCCCACTGAGTAACTCCAGCATTTTATGTCTACGGTTTAATCCAGCATCTGCGGTTCCTTCCTACAATGTTTTCTAGTGATTGGAAGGGTGAAGTAGTAGAGGTGCATAGATTATCTGAAGAAAATTCAAACCCCCTTGGGGCAAATTCCCCTTAGGACAAATATGCATCTTCTCTGGCAACAAAATCTGAAAAATCTTTTGAAGACGAGAGCAAAAAGGTTGATTAAGGCAGAGCTGTAGATGTTGTGCACGTGGACTTTAGTAAGGCGTTCGACAAGGTGCCGCATGGTAGGCTGCTTTAGAAGGTTAGATCTCATGGGATCCAAGGAGAGATAGCCGAGTGGATAGCAAATTGGCTCCATGGAAGGAAGCAGAGGCTGATGGTGGAAGGTTGCTTCTCAGAATGGAGACCTGTGACTCGTGGTGTGCCACAGGGTTCGGTGCTTTGCCCGTTACTGTTTGTCATCTACATCAATGATTTGGATGAGAACATACAGGGCAAGATTAGCAAGTTTGCTGTTGATACAAATGTTTGTAGTTCTGCAGATCGATTGGCCAGGTGGGCGGAGGATGGTTGATGGAATTTAATACAGAGAAGTGTGAGGTGTTGCATTTTGGGACGTTGAACAAGGGCAGGACCTACATAGTAAATGGTAGGCCTCTGGGTAGTGTAGAGCGGAGGGATCTTGGAGTACAAGTGCATGGTTCCATGAAGGTCTAGTTGCAGGTAGATAAGGTGGCCAAAAAGGCTTTTGGCACTGGCCTTCATCAGTCAGAGTATTGAGTATAGAAGTTGGGAGGTCATGTTGCAGTTTGTCTAAGACGTTGGTGAGACCGCATTTGGAATATTGTGTTCAGTTCTGGGCACCATGTTAAGAAAAAGATATTGTCAAGCTTGAAAGGGTTCAGAAAAGATTTACGAGAATTTTGCCACAACTAGAGGGTGTGAGCTATAAGGAGAGGTTGAGTGGGCAGGGTCTCTATGGAGTGTAGGAGGATGAGGGGAAATCTTATAGAAGTATACAAAATCATGAGAGGAATCGATTGGGTAGATGTACAGTGTAGAGAATCCAGGCCCAGAGGACAGAGGTTCAAGGTGAAAGGGAAAGGATTTAATAGGAATCAGAGGGGTAACTTTTTCACAAAGAGTGTTGTGGGTGTATGGAACAAGCTGCCAGGTAGTTGAGACTGGGACTATCCCATCGTTTAAGAAACAGTTGGACAGGGTCATGGATAGGACAGATTTGGAGGGATATGCACCAAGCGCAGGCAAGTGGGGCTAGGGTAGCTGGGACATTGTTGGCTGGTGTGGGCGAGTTGGGCCGAAGAACCTGTTTCCGCACTGTATCACTCTGACTCTAAGTAAAGTAGATTAAGTGAGAAAAATACCCTGGAGATGGAAAGTGCTGTACAAGACGCCATCTAGTGGCAATGGATAATTTGCTGCTTCATCAATTTAATAATTAAAACCCACGGGAAAAAATTTAGAGAAAATATGATTGTAAATTACTGCTAAGATTTTTTAAATTGTGACAGTTGTTTACAAGGTGACATTGAACACTGCTCCTGTATAATGTGAAACTGCCATTTTTATAAATAGTCTTGGAATGTTACATAATCAGGGTACTTTGTATAAATGTAATAAAATCTTAATTTTGTTTAAAATGTTTGTCTGTGATCCTTTATGTGTGTTGTCTGCAAAAGTTCCCCATTCCATTGCCCTAAGCCAAACCATTATCGGCTGTTTTATCAGCGAGCATGTATTGATGAAACTGAAATACACACTTATAACATCATGTCTGGATTCAGACAAAGAAGTTGGCCAATTTGATTGATTGATTTAAAGATACTGCATTTAAAACAGGCCCTTCGACCCACCGAGCCCATACCGACTATCGATCACCTGTTCTATGATAACACTAGTCCAGGGCTGCCGGTCAACCCGGAGGGACAGGCAGAGTCAAGCTGGAGCCAGCGAGCGGGTGCAGCGCCGGCTGCAAGTTCGGGGCTGCCCCGGACACCTCTGGACAGGGACGGGACACCCGGTAGGGGACGGGGACGGCCCAGCAGCAACTCAACAGCGCCGGAGAGCCGACCCCGACCGCGGACGAAACGCAAGCCTGCACACAATGCAGTACCACTGTTGCCGAGAATGTTTATAGCAAGTGACCTATGACCTGGGCATGCGCAGTCAGAATACCAAACTCGCTTATTAAAAATAAAACATAATTTAAACATGTGAAAATAAAGTACCAGAGAAAAAAGAGGCTACAGACCTTTGGCTGTTAAGTAGAGCTACTGCTCGTGGAAAGAAACTGTTTTTATGTCTGGCTGTGGCGACTAAGATTTAATAGGAATCTGAGGGCCAACTTTTTTTACACATAGGGTGGCAGGTAGATGAACCGAGCTGCCAGAGAAGGTAGTTGAGGCAAGTACTATAACAGTGCTTAAGAAACATTTAGACAGGTACAGGGATAGGATAGGTTTAGAGGGATAAATGCAAGCAGGTGGGACTAGTGTAGATGGGGCATGTTGGTCGGCGGGGATAGGTTGGGTTGGAAGGCCTGTTTCCACTGGTCTATGACTGAGAAGAAGGAATCGGGGTTGAGGAAGGGAAAGAAAATGAAAGGTGGAGATTTTTGGTTGTCAGTAGTGAACAGACCCCAATATATTTAAATGCATTTACCATCTAATTTTCCTGATCTGGGCCCTTCAGACAAGCCAAATGCCAAATAACCTCAGGGCAGTATTTGTCCCAGAGTCACTCAACAGCACCATGACTAGGGCTCTACAAACACTGGCGGGCGATCACAAACCTCAGAAATAAATAAACATGCTTCGAGCAACAACCTCTGAAATTTTCCTGTCAACATGAGCCTTACACACCCTGTCCGTGAGCCATTATCCATTTGCCTGCAGCAATATCACAGGCACATAGACTCTGACAACGTGCAAAAGTAAATTAAACATAAATTACACTAATTCTACAAGGCAGTGCAAAGAAACAGTGCAAATAAAACAAGACATTAATGCACAACACAATTAGAGAACACGTCTATGGTTGTGCAAGAAGTGGTCTGTAGTGTCCCATTATTGAGATAGGATTGGGGTTGTGCAGGTCGGGTCAAGAACTGATTATTGTAGGAAAGTGGCTGTTCTTGAACCTTGCCGTGTGGGACTTCAGGCCTCCGTACCTCTTGCCCGATGGTGGCAACGAGAAGTGGGTATGGATGGTGGGGATCCTCAATGATAGATGCTGCCATCTTGAGGTGGCGCTTCATGTAGATGCTTTAGATGGAGGGGCGGGCTGTGCCAATGATGTGGGTGTGGGTGGGTGGCGCGACTCGCGTCGCAGCGGCCTCTGCAGTCTGTCTTTTTTTACTTTTTGTCTCATTTGAATGTAGTTTATAGTGTTTTTTTTAACTGGGTATGTGTGGGTGGGGGGGGGGGGGAAACTTTTAAAACCTTTTCCCTGTACTGAGAACCCGACCTTTTCTCTGTCGGGTCTCTGTTGTCGTTGGGGCCTAGCACCGTGGGCGGCCTCCATCCGGAACGACCTGGGGCGCCAGTCGCGGAGCCTGCGGACTACTCACCATCGCGGAGCTGGCCGAGTTCGGAGCGTGGAGAGCTGTGGTGGCGCGCTGCTGCGACCCGACCCAGGAGATTCGGAGGCTCCAGCTGCAGATCTGGTGGACAGTAACACCGGGAGCCCGCGGGTCCCTGGTGGGAGACCACTTTTCGGGGCTTCCCCAACGGCGACTTCTCCCGCCCGAGTTGCGGGGTTGAAAATTACCTGGAGCAGGGTCTTGCATCGCCCGGCGCGGTTTTAAATGGCCGCGGGACTTGCTAGCGCCCGCCGGGGGCTCCAACACCAAGACCCGGAGTGCGGCCTTGCATTGCCCAGCGCGGCTTTAATGGCCACGGGACCTATTTACCATCGCCCGCTGGGGGCTTTGTCTCTGACATCGGGAGGAGAATGAGGAGTGCAGGGGAGAGATAAGACTTTGCCTTTCACCACAGTGAGGAGGAGATTCACTGTGATGGATGTTTGTGTAAATTGTGTTGTGTCTTAGTTCTTTTTTCTTGTTTGTATGACTGCAGAAACCAAATTTTGTTTGAACCTCAATGAGGTGCAAATGACAACAAATAAATTGTATCATTGTATTGTACAATGAGTCAACCACTCTCTGCAGCATGAATTGCAGACACTGCCAAACCCATGACGTGTAACGCCCTTCGACCCACTGAGTCCAAACCGACCTTCGATCACCATGTGATCTTCCGTTCCCCCCCACACCCCAAAGACATACAGGTTTGCAGGTTGATTTGCCTGCTGCAAATATATAATTGTCCCTAGTGTGTATAGGGTGGTGTTAATGTGCTGGATCGCTGGTCAGCGTGGACTTGGTGGGCCGAAGGATCTATTTTCGCACTGTATCTCCAACTTTAAGAGGGAGTTAGATGTGGCCCTTTTGGTTAAAGGGATCAGGGGGTATGGAGAGAAGGCAGGTACAGGATACTAAGTTGGATGATCTGCCATGATCATATTGAATGGTGGTGCAGGCTCGAAGAGCCGAATGGCCTACTCCTGCACCTATTTTCTATGTTTCTATGTTTCTAAACTAAACCCATTCATACCAGCTCTATGTTATCCCACTTTCTCAATCACTTCCTACACACTAGGAGCAATTTATCGAAGCCAATTAACCTACAAACTCGCATGTCTTTGGGATCATAATCACTTCATTAGCCAAGTATGTTATGCAACATACGAGGAATTTGATTTGCCATACAGTCATACCAATAAAAAGCATCAAAACACACAAAATACATTTCAACATAAACATCCACCACAGTGACTCCTCCACATTCCTCACTGTGATGGAAGGCGAAAAAAGTTATTTGTTCTCCCGCGGTCGGGGGTGTCGAGCCTTCCGTTGACGGGACGATCTTGGCTCCCATAGCCGGCGGCCGGGCTCTGCGTTGGGGCGATCTAGCTCCCGCATCAGGGGGGATCTCAGCTCCCTCGCGCCGGCCGATCGGACCCCGGGTCGGGGCTAGTTGATTCTCCCTCGACTTTGGAGCTTCCCGACATCAGTCTCTACCCGAAACTGCGAGCTCCTCAATGGTGAAATCCGCGTCGTTGGAACATCGATCCCAGGCAAGGGATCACAGGCTCCGATGGTAAGTCCACGGCCCCGCGGTGGGGCTCAAAGTCAGTCTCGAGCAAGGCCACCAGCTCCACGATGTTAGGCCTGAGAGCGACCGGCAATACGATCCGGATGTGGGAGGAAACCCATTTGGTCACAGAGATAAAGTGCAAACTCCATATAAACAGCGCTCAAGGTCGGGATCCAAACCTGGTCTCTGGTGCTGTGAGGCAGCAGCTCTACCAGCTGCACCGCATTGCGGCCCATACTGCCAAGAAGAACAAGAGAACAGCACCACATGCAGGTACTCCTCCATATCCTACATCACCCATTCTGAAGAAGGATCCCTCCCCTAAACATCGCCTATCCATTCCCTCCTTAGAAACTGTCAGGCCTGCTGAGTTACTCCAGCACTTTGTGTTTTTTGCTTAAGATTCCAGGATCTGCAGTTCGTTGTGCCTCATACATTACCCTATTGGAGATAGATTGGTGGTCATTTATCATCACTGTGCATCTGGACCTTGCCCCCTTCCCCCACCCCTCCTACACATATAGATCACATTTGCAACTGCATTGAGTCAGGCTGTTCTTGTAATCTAATGTTGCAGCTCAGTGAAAACTAGCAAGAGGACACAAAAAGTGCTGGAGCACTTTTCGCCTCCTTCACTAAGTGCTGGAGTAACTCAGTGGGCCTGGCAGTATCTTCAATTCACTTAATTCATGTGAATCGGTACCACCAATGGCCAGCAACGCAATCATCTAATTACATTGTTAAAGCAAGACTAAGTTGACGTTTTCACGTTCTTTCAAATAAATCAGTTTCAGCACTTTCACCAAGTGCTGGAGTAATTCAGCGGGCAGGCAGCATCTCTGGAGAACATGGATAGGTGACGTTTCACCAAGAGCTGGAGTAATTCAGCTGGTCAGGCAGCATCTCTGGAGAAATGCAGTGGGAGAAACAGTTACTCCACAACTCTATGTCTATCTTTGGTATAAACCGCAATTGCAGTTTCTACATGGATAGGTTCGGATCAGGACCCTTCTTCAGACTGTTCTCCAGACATGTTGCCTGGCCCACCAAGTTACTCCAGCACTTTGTATATTTTTGCAAACCAACATCTGCAGTTCCATGTGGCTACATCTTAGCTTTTTCATTTTAAATAAATATGGTCCCCACACGAAATTTCACCTACCTATGTTCTCCAGAGATGCTGCCTGACCTGCTGAGTTGCTCCAGTACTTTGTGTCTTTTTTGTAAACCAGCATCTGCAGTTCTTTGTTGCTATATCTTAGCTCTTTCCTCGCTGTTGCTAAGTTTTAAATATAAAAACGTCACCTAGCCATGTTCTCCAGAGATGCTGCCAGACCCGCTGAGTTACTCCAGCACACTTGTTGAAGGAGGCGAAAGGTGTTCCAGCGTTTTCGTGTCATCTTGCTACGTTTTAACTGAGCTGCGACGTTAGATTACAAGAACAGCCTAACTCAATGTATTCAGCGGCTGCTGGGCGTGAGAGGAGCTCGTATTGGTGCTAGGGGAGCTTAATTTCTCCCACTTCAGGTAGCCCCGGCATTCCCTCTCTATCCCTATCCCACCCGTCGCACCAGCTTCTCGTTTTCACCCAACAAATAGCTAACAATGGTGTGTTTCCTTCATCATGGCTACTTTTTTGCCTATTTTTCATTCATTGTTCTTTATCTCTGCGCATCACCATCTATATCTCTTGTTTCCCTTATACCTAACCAGTCTGAAGAAGGGTCTTGACGCGAAACATCACAAATTCCTTCTCTCCAGAGATGCTGCCTGTCCCGCTGAGTTACTCCAACTTTTGTGTCTATTTTTGGATGGTGTGGATGTGAAGAGAATGTTTCCCCTAGTGGTAGAGTCTAGAACCATAGCCTCAGAATAAAAGGACGTTCCTTCAGGAAGGAGATAAGCAGGAATTTGTTTGGACACAAAACTTTGCAGGACAGGCAGCATCTCCGGCGAGAAGGAATGGGTGAGGTTTGGGGTTGAGAGCCTCCTTTAATCAGAGGGTGGTGAATCTGTGGAATTCTTTGCCACAGAAGGCTGTGGAGGCGTCAATGGATATTTTTTAAGGCAGAGATAGATTGGTGATTAAAGATAGGATTATTTAATGGACTGTCAAGGGTAATGGGGGAGGAGGCAGGAGAATGGAGTTGGGAGAGATCGAATAGCCATGATTGAATGTTTAAGAAGGAACTGCAGATGCTGGAAAATCGAAGGTAGACAAAAGTGCTGGAGAAACTCAGCAGGTGCAGCAGCCGCTGAGTTTCTCCAGCACTTTTGTCTAGCCATGATTGAATGGCGGAGTAGACCCGATGGGCCGAATGGCCTAGTTCTGCTCCTATCGCCTGTGACCTTATTTGAACTGCATTTCCTTCGTTTTCAGCCGCAAGGGCAGGCTGCTTCAGCCTCGTCTCGGTTTGGCTGCGTTTACAGTAATTTCCGCCCCTGCGGTGAGTGGGTGCAGGAGAGGGTAGTGTGGGCTGGGCTCGGCTGCCTGGAGACGAAGACTGGGACCCGCACCTCCCTCCCTCGCCACCACACTACACTACACCCCACCACTCCGACTGGGAATGGTGAGTACTTTCACTTTGTTCCACACAGACGGCCGCCGCAATTACCTCGTTACCACTTCCTGATAGGTATTTTTGTCTGTACCTAAACTGCCGTCTGTCCGCATGTGCTGTTATATAAGAGTTATGTTAACTGCGGGGAGTAACTTGTTTTCTCGTTTATTATATTGTTACAGAGTACTAAGTTTACATATTCTGTCGTGCCGCTGCAAGTAAGTTTCCCTCTGCTCCCTCATGGACTTCTGACAATACAACACTCTTTGCTGATCCCTTTTCCCCTCCTCGATACTGAATCCAAACAGGCCCTTCGGCCCACGGACTCTGCAACGCCCTCCTCCCCCCCCCCTCCCCCCCCCCCGTTCAGACGGGGGAACCTTTCCCCCGTCTGAACTGAAATGATCCCCAAATAACATAGACAGTATGTGATAGATAGCTTTACCATTCTGTTGCACACTAATTACTCCAAACGTTTTATTTGTATGTTGGGCTGCTTCATTTGCTGAGTACTGGCACCAGAATAGACCATAGTGCAAACATCCTCACTTCAGGCATTGGTGGGGCAGCAGGAGATGGCTGGGTGGGGGACATTGTACTGAGGACTGACCACTGTGGTGTTCAGAGGCTGGACTGATTGGAACTACGATGGAGACTAGAGGGCAAAGCTTTATTGTGAGATGAGCAAGATTTAACTGGGAATGGATGAATGAATGAATAAGTTTATGAATTATTAAGTTTATTGGCCAAGTATATTCACATACAAGGAATTTGCCTTGTGGCTCCGCCCACAAGTGACAACATGACATGCAGTGACAATTAGGAATGACACATAAAACATTTCTTTAGTCAGAGTGTGGTGAATCTGTGGAATTCATTTACACAGATGGCTGTGGAGGCAATGTCAATGGATATTTTTAAGGTGGCGATTGATAGATTCTTGATTAGTATGTGTGCCAGGGGTTATGGGGAAATATCGGGAGACTGGGGTTGAGAGGGAAAAATTGATCAAGTCAAGAGAGCGTATTGTCATGTGTCCCAGATAGGACAATGAAATTCTTGCTTGCTGCAGCACAACAGAGTATTGTAAGCATAAATACAGAACAGTTCAGTGTGTCTATATAGCATAGACCATATATACACATAAATAAACAAATCAAGTGCAATAGGCTGTTATAGTTCAGAGTCTGTTTGTTGGCAAGTGTAATAGCCTGATGGCTGTGGGGAAGAAGTTGTTCCTGAACCTGGATGTACCAGATTTCAGGCTCCTGTACCTTCTACCCGATGGTAGCGGAAAGATGAGTGCGTGGCCAGGATATGTGGGTCCTTCCTTCGATGGTGGGGAGGTCAGAGCCGATGATGGACTGGGCAGTGGTCACAACTTTTTGCAGTCTTTTCCGCTCCTGGGTGCAACCAAGCCACGGTGCAACCAGTCAGCATGCTCTCTACTGTGCACCTGTAGAAGTTCGAGAGAGTCCTCCTTGACACACCGACTCTCCTCAATCTTCTCAGGAAGTAGAGGCGCTGATGTGCTTTCTTTATAATTGCATCAGTGTGCTGGGACCAGGAAAGATCTTCGGAAATGTGCACGCCCAGGAATTTGAAGTTCTTGACCCTTTCCACCATCGTCCCGTTGATATAAACGGGATTGTGGGTCCCTATCCTACCCCTTCCAAAGTCCACAATCAGTTCTTTGGTTTTGCTGGTTATTGTGAGAGCCAGGTTATTGTGCTGGCACCATTTGGTCAATCGGTCGATCTCACTTCTGTAGTCTGACTCGTCCCCATCAGTGATTCGTCCCATAACAGTGGTGTCGTCGGCGAACTTGATGATGGAGTTCGCACTGTGTCCGGCTATGCAGCCATGAGTATAAGTCAATAAAGCAGGGGGCTGCCACACAGAAGGCCTATCCAAAGGTTTTTTAAGCGTCACTATTGTATCTGTCAACCATCACCCCCAGCAGTGTATTCCAGGCACTCGCTGTATTTATTTAAAAAAACATGTCACCATAATACTCTGCTCTCGTATTTGATAGTTCCATTTGGTAAAAAGGTTCTGACTGAATATCTTCTCCATGCCTCTCATATTGCCTATACTTCTATCAGGTCTCCGTGCACCACTGGCGTTTCAGAAGAAACAATCCAAGTCTGTCCAACCTCTTCCTGTAGCTGATATCCCCTAATCCAGCCATCATTCTGGTGAACCTCCTCAGCACCCTTTCTAAAGCCCCTCATCCTCCCTGTAATGGGGTGAGCAGAACTGCACACAATACTCCAAATGCGGCCTAACCAAAGTCTTATAAAGCTTCACCTGACTCCTATACTCAATGCCCCGACCTATGAAAGCCAGCATATCATATGCCTTCTTTACCACTCTATCTACTTGTGTTACCACATTCAAGGTGTTGTGGACTTGCCTTCACAAGGTAGCACTTCCTGTAGATCTCTTCATTGGTGGAGAGGTCAATACTATTGATGGACCAGGCAATGTCCACCAGTTTCTGCAGTTTCATTTGTTGTTCAGCATTCAAATCTCCAAAACGAGAATTTGTTACTTGTTAGTAATTTTAGTGCTTAAACTGACCGACCAAGTTGACAATGTATTGGTTAGATGTGGTATAAGGATCTCTCGATGTTCTCCCTCAATTGCATCCTCGTGCTGTTGTTCCATCTCCGTGCAAGCCCTTCAGGGTCCTCTTTGTGATTGAACGCGTTTGCTGTGTGGACCTCTCTCTATTGGGAATTAACCTGGTTACAGGAGTGGTGATGTAGATTATCAACTGGCAGAATTTGGCTAACTGTTTCTTTCTGCTTCACAGGTGAAACCACCATGTAGTTGTGTTCGGAGAGAAGGTTCTTCTGCTGCTAACCAGACGGCAAGCTGAAGAGGGAATTGGCTCCATTGGATACTGTCTTGGTGGTGTGTAGTGCATAGGTGCGGCTCCTCACGGCAGCACATGGCTCGTAAGTGAATATTGTTGGAGTGTGTAGATCCAGTGAAGCCTTAAAGGGCCTGTCCCACTTTCACAAGATAATTCACAAATTCTCCCGAGTATTCCCCTTGATTCAAACTCGCAGAATGTTCGTAAAGAGTCCGTAGGAGGTCATAGGAGTTCGTAGATATATCGTAGCGGCTCGTTATGCTAGCCATAGGTACTCGTGGCATCGGGTAAGTCGGGACGTTTTTTCCGCGCACCAGCCCGGTAAAAAATGTCCACGAGTAAAAAAATGGTCGGAATGAAAGAAATTGCAACTTTTTACTCGTAAGGAGGGCTTCGAAATAGTCGTGGGAATTCATAGACATACTCGTAGGAGTTCGTGAACATGGTCGTGGAAGGTCGTAGGAGTTCGTAGATTACCACCATCTTGAATTTTTTTTTTGGTCCTTTAAACTCAGCAGAGGTTTTGAATTAAGTCGTGAAAGTGGGACAGGCCCTTTATATGCTCGAGATGGCACTAGTGCTGAGATGGTCTCGATCGCTGAGGTGGCCTCGCGTTGCGTAACGTAGAACTAGTGTGGACAGATGATCAATGGGCAGCGTGGATGGTGGGGCGAAGGGCTTATTTCCGTGCTCCATCTCTAACTCTTAAGAACGATAATTAAGCATCTGGAGTATTGATACCATAATCTATTTGAAACCAAATTACCTGTAATAACATGGAGGATGAGTAAAAACAAAAAATATTTCTACAAATTAGGGAAAGGAAACAGTCAATTTGAGATTGAATGTTATGATGTGCAAGAGATTTAATGATGATCTGGAAGTTTAGGGGCTCTTGAGGAACAGTGATGATATTGTGATAGAATTTAACATTCAACGTTCCATGTAGTAATGGCGTTAAGGGTAATGGGGAGCAGGCAGGAGAATGGGGTTGAGAGAGAGCGATAGATCAGCTATGATTGAATGGCAAAGTAGACTTGATGGGCCGAATGGCCGAACTCTGCTCCTTGAACTTATGACCCTACTTCAGACTGATTGTGGTTTTGGGGGGGGGGCTGGGAACAGGAAAAGACCAGGCCAAAACAGGACCGGCAGTAGGTGACCTCAGTCAGGGAGATTCCCTGATAGACCAATTGTTGACTGGGGACGGTGTGATCCAAAGAGGGACACATCATTGTGAACGGTGGAACTGATTAACTGACATAGTGGAGGACAGGGGGAGAGGAGGTAGGGAAGTGTTTGTAGATGTTACTTAAAATGAGAGAATTCAGTCTTCATACTGTTCAGTTGTAAGCTACCCATGCGGAATATGAGGTGTTGCTCCAGTTTGCGTGTGGCCTCGCTATGGCAATGGAGGAGACCCAGGACAGAAAGGTCAGTGTGGGAAGGGGAGATCAAATGGTTAGCAACCGGGAAATTCGGTAGGCCTTGGCGGACCGAGCGTAAGTGTTCAACGAAACTGTCAGCGAGTTTACTCTTGCCCATAAATTTAAGCCCAATTCCCCCATGACAGTCCTTTCCAGCAGCACATTTCCGTTCTCTGACCATGTTGACTGTGTAAAATTGCACTTGCTTCAGCCTGTAATCCAAATGCCATTACCTTACCTATTTTACAGTTTAATTTGGATACTAGCTACTTACTAAAGGGCCTGTCTCACTTTCCCAAGTTACTCACGAATTCTCCCGAGTTTTCCCCTTGCTTCAAACTCGGAGAATGTCCGTAGGAGGCCGTAGATATTTCGTAGCGGCACGTAATGCCAGCCGCAGGTACTCGGGGCATCAGGTAAGTCGGGGCGTTTTTTTCAGTATGTTGAAAAATGTCCACGAGTAAAAAGAAAAATAGCCCCGAGTACCTACGACTGGCTATTACCGTAATTCTCCGAGTGTGAATTAAGGGGGAAAACTCGGGAGAATTCGTGAGTAACTCGGGAATGTGGAACAGTGGCTTAAAGCTTCTCCAGCTACTGAAACTTACAGATGTGTTTGCAGGGAAGCGCAGTCACCTCCACATGTTAGAACCAGCACCCGCCACCCACTTTTCAGTAGATTGAAAAAGACAGCAGGGAAAACCGGCCCTTCACCCCACCGAGTCCATGTCATCCAGCATTCACCCGTTCACACTAGTTCTATCTTATCCCACTTTTGCATCCACTCCCTACACACAAGGGGCAATTTCCAGAAGAGAGACCTCGTGCGCATCCTTGTGCCCCTCATGTTATCGCCTCTTTCCCCAGCCAACAACGGACATTATGGGCTCCACACTTCCTGATTTGTTCTTGCCTTTTCTCTCTCCGGTTTATTTCTACCCCACCCCCACCCAACCCCTCCCCCCACCTGTCTAAAGAAAGGTTCCGACCCAAAACGCGGCCTATTCTTTTTCTCCAGAGATGCTGCCTGACCCACTGAGTTACTCCAGCATTTTGTGTCTGTCTTCTGGTGTAAACTAGCATCTGGCAGTTTCCTCTGATGTGGCCAGTCAACCCACAAACCCGCATGTCTTTGGGATGTGGGTGGAAACTGGAGCGCCCGGATGCAGCCCATGCGATCACAGGGAGAACGTGCAAACTCCACTCAGACAGCACACGATCAGGATAATCCCAGGCCTTTGGCACAGCAAAGCAGTGGCTCTACCAGTTGCTCCACTGTGCCACTTTTCATTTGTTTCTGGTTTGTAATTTTAATAACCTAGTTTAAAGATGGTAATTTGAATTACACGTGCTGTACTGGCTTACAATTTACAGAAAAATAGAATAAAATAGAATACCTTTAAAATAGAATAAATATTGCATCCTCAGCGGCCAACAATTTCCTGCCTTCCTGTAAGTCATGTTGATCATTTTCCTGTTTCCCCTGGTTTAGTTGCTATGACCACAACAGTTACTTCTCAACAAGTAACTCTTTCCCTGAACTCGGCTAACCCCCCGCCCCTCCCCCTTCCCCTCCCCCGCCCCCGCCCCCGCCCGGACTTTGGAAAACACTGGACTTTTGGGGATCTCATTGAAACGTACAGAATAGTGAAAGGCTTGGATAGAGTGGATGAGGAGAGAATGTGTCCACTCGTGGGAGAGTCCAGGACTAGAGTTCGTAGCCTCAGAATTAAAGGAAGTTCTTTTAGAAAGGAGAGGCGGAGGAATTTCTTTAGTCAGACGGTGGTGAATCTGTGGAATTCTTTACCACAGAATGCTGTGGAGGCCAAGTCTATTTAAGGCAGAGATAGATAGATTCTTGATTAGTACGGGTTTCAGGGGTTATGGGGAGAAGGCAGGAGAATGGGGTTAGGAGGGAGAGATAGATCAGCCATGATTGAATGGTGGAGTAAACTTGATGGGGTGAGTGACCTAATTCTACTCCTATCACTAATGATCTTATGAACACAACACCACAGCAGAGAGTACGTACATAGTTCTTTGAAGGTGGCAACACAGGTAGATAGGGTCGGCAAGAAGGCATTTGGCACTTCGGCCTTCATCAGTATTGAGTATAGAGGTTGGGATGTCATGCTGCAGTCATATAAAACGTTGGTGAAGCCGCATTTAGAGTATTGTGTTCAGTTCTGGGCACCATGTTATAGGAAAGATGTTGTCAAGTTGGAAAGGGTGCAGAGAAGATTTGCGAGGATGTTGCCAGGTCTCGATGGTCTCAGCTATAGGGAGAGGTTAAGCAGGTTGGGACTATTCCATGGCGTGCAGAAGGATGAGGGGTGATCGTATATTGTACAAAATCGTGAGAGGAATAGATCGGGTAGATGCACAGAGTCTCTTTCCCAGAGTAGGGGGAATCAAGAACTAGAAGGCATAGGTTTGAGGTGAAGGGGGAATGATTTTATAGGAATCTGATGGGTAACTTATTTTACACGAAGGGTGGTGTAAATCTCTTGCCTTGATGGGGATGCGATTTTTTTTTCCTGTATCATATCGCCGTCCCTGCAGACCGATGGGCGATCCAAGCCACGGGGCCTGTGGGTTTTAACATCGAGGAACTTGCGATCCTTTTGCTGGGGATCGAAGCTCCAACCGCGGGGCCTGTGGGCTTTAACATCGTGAAGCCCGCGGTCTCTGGTAAGAAGAGTCCGACTCGGGAGCTCCATGCCGCTGAGAGAGTTTCAACGTCCCCGATGCGGGAGTTTTGATCACCCCGACTGGGGATTCGATCGTCGGCAGCGGGGGCCTTGATCACCCCGACTGCGGATGGTTTGACTGCCCCGACCGCGGGAAAACAAAGAGGAAGAAGATTAAACTTTATTGCCTTCCATCACAGTGAGGAATGTGGAATCCACTGTGGTGGATGTTTATGTTAACTTTTATGTGGTTGTGCGTCTTGTTGCTTTTCACTTAATATGGCTGTATGGTACTCAAATTCTACACTACCTTATTGGTACACGTGACAATAAACTGACCTTGAAACCTTGATGTATGGAACGAAATACCGGAGGAGGTCGTTGAGGAAGGGACTATCGCAATGTTTAAGAAGCAATTAGACAAGTACATGGATAGGATAGGTTTAGAGGGATATATGGGCCAAACACAGGCGAGTGGGACTAGTGTAGATGGGGAATGTTGGTCGATGTAGGCAAGTTGGTGAAGGGCCTGTTTACACACTGTATCACTCTAACGTTTGCTCTCTTTGAAGGATTATTCAGATGGTTCGGAGATTTCAGGAGGAACAGGAACCGGGGCCAAAATGGCAGCTCCAGCCCGCAGCCGAGCAGCAGAGCGACGGGTCCGTGTAAGAGCCAGAGTACCACCAGCCCCTCCCCACAGACCACCGTGGCCGCTGCTGCCTCCTCGTCCCGCAGGTTCGACTGCAAGTCCCGATGGAGCAAGCAGTACGATGTGTGCATTTGCCACGCTGAGGATGACGTGATCTACGTGCAGGACCTGGTGGCTTACCTGGAGCTCAGGCCACACAGTCTCCGCTGCTTCCTGCAGATCCGGGACCTGGTGCCAGGGGGCGCCATCTGCACCGAGCTGTGCCAGGCCGTCCGACAGAGCCACTGTTGGGTCCTGGTCATCTCGCCAGCCTTCATTAAGGACCCTTGGTGCGGGTACCAGATGCAGCAGGCTTTGTCCGAATCCCCCAAAGCTAACGGGAGGGTCATTCCCGTCCGCATGCAGCTGGAGCGCAAGGACTACCCGCTGGAGCTCCGCTTCGTGTTCGGAATCGACGTTGGAATGGAAAAGGAGAATGGCTTCCAGAGGATCAAGCGAGCTATACTGCACTGTGAGTACCGAGTTTGTGGGTTAAGTGTCTTTGGTAAAGATTGCAAATTGTCCCTGGTGCGCAGTATATTGTTAGTGTACAGGGATCACTGGTCGTCACGGAGTTAGTGGTGATACTGTTCTTTGAGTTCCCCAGCTACATTGTACTGTGAGTGGGCGGCACGGTGGCGCAGTGACAGAGTTGCTGCCTTACAGCGCTGGAGACCCAGGTTTAATCCTGATTACTGTGTTGTCTGTACGGAGTTTGTACGTTCTCTCACTGACCTCGTGGGTTTCCCCAGGTGCTCCGGTTTCCTCCCACACCCCAAAGGCATACAGGTTTGTCGGTTAATTGGCTTCGGTAAAGATTGTAAATTTTCCCTCGTGTGTGTAGGGTAGTGTTAATGTGCGGGGATCTTTGGTCGGTGCGGACTCGGTGGGCCGAAGGGTCTGTTTCCAGAGATGCTGTCTGACCCGCTGAGTTACTCTAGCACTGTGTCTTTTTTTTAACTTCATATGGATGTTGTATTGTCTTTACCATGTTTCGTGGAGTCATACAGCATAGAAAGAGGCCATTCAGCCCACCACACCCATTCTGACCTGTAGGCATCCTTCCACTCTGAACCAATAACCCAGCACTTCAATGTCCAGGCAATTCAAGTGGTCATGTAGACCCTTTGTAAACCTGGTTCCCCTCCTCTCTCTGACAGTATACTCCAGCTACTCTCCACTCTGTGACTGAACAAGTTCCCCTTCAAATATCATCCCCTAAATCAACATCCTCTGGCCTTATTCACCACTGACACGTGAGACACTTTCCTACAGCCTGTACCTTCATAATAGTGTACTCCTCAATCATATCCACTCACCTCCGGACAGTACCGTCCTGGCCCTCACTGGGTTGACAAACTCTGGCACCAAGTTATAGATGGACAGTGAAAAGCTTAATTAAAGCTGGGACTATGGCAGCGTTTAGCAGGCACCATGGCAACGTTTAAGAAACATTTGGACAGGTCTCTGAATAGGATGGGTTTAGAGGGCCAAAAAAAGCTGGGAGGTGGGACGAGTGTAGATGGGACATGTTGGTCAGCAGTGGGCGAGATGGGCCACGCTGGATGGCTCTGAAGAGGAAGTAGTGAAAGTTAGGGAGGAGTGTCAGGGCTTGATGTTGAGGTGTGTGTGTGTGTGTGTGTGCATGCACAGCCGGTGGCATTGGGACTACGGACTGGTGGAGTGGGCTGGAGACCAGTTGGGGAGATGCACGTTCCTCGGGTGATTGCAAACCTGGAGGAGAATAAAGCGGTGGGTAAGGGATATGGGGAGAAAGCAGGAATGGAGTACTGATTTTGGATGACCAGCTATGATCAGATTGAATGGCGGTGCTGGCTCGAAGGGCCATATGGCCTACTCCTGCACTGATTTTCTATGTTTCTATGAGATGTTAATAGTCAGAGACCCAACTTAGTAAGTGCACTAGTAATTCTAGAGTCGATGCGAGTTAACATGCCCGACCCAAATTTAAAGATCAGCAAAACGCCTCATCCATTGCATCCGCTGCTCTAGATGTCAGCTGCTCTATATCGGTGAGACCAAGCGTAGGCTTGGCGATCGCTTCGCCCAACACCTCCGGTCGGTCCGCAATAACCAACCTGATCTCCCGTTGGTTCAGCACTTCAACTCACCCTCCCATTCCGAATCCGACCTTACTGTCCTCGGCCTTTACAGAGTACTATGTTTGCATGTCTGTTGGATTGGTGCAAGTAAGAATTTAATTGTTCAGTTTTGGGACATATGACGATAAAATGCCAGGTTAGTACGGGCGTCAGTGGTTCTGGGGAGAAGGCAGGAGAATGGGGTTCGGAGAGATAGTTAGATCAGCATGATTGAACGGCAGACTTCCTATCACATATGAACATAAAACACTCTTGACTCTTGAAGCTTATGTCGCTCTGGAATGTAGCGTGGAGTTTGAGGTGTGTGTGTGTGTGTTTGGCTGCAGATCTTGAGGAGCTCTGCAGGAAGGATGGAGAAGAGCAACAACACACAGACACTGAGAGCCGCACAGCGACTGCCGGCAACACCGCAGACTCGAGTGGACCTTGCTGAGAACATGACGGACAAGGCACACGATGTCACCGTCGACGAGTTGGGAACAGACAGTGGAGGAGTCAGACCCAGCCATTAAACTGGAAAGATTGTTGGTCCATTTCTGTAGTGTTGTATGTAACTTAGTATCTGTCTGAATCCCTGTGTGTGCTGGATACCTCTCTGTTACTTTATCTGCTCTTTGTAAGTGTGTTTATATCTGTTCTGTATAATTTGTACGTGCAGCGCAGTGTGTGTGTATGTATGTTATAGTCATATAGCATGGGAACAGGCCCTTCGGCCCTACATCCCCATGCCGACCACCTGCTCACATTTGGCCCATGTCCTTCTAACCTTTCCTATCCATCTACCTGTTCAAATGTCTTTTAAATGTTGTTATAGTACCTGCCACAACTACCTCCTCTGGCAGCTCCTCCCATACACGCTCTCGGTGAAAAAGATGCCTCTCAGGTTCCTATTAAACCTTTCCACTCTCACCTTAAACCTATGTCCCCTGGTTCTTAGATATAACTCTTAGAGCTAACGGAACCAAGTGATAGGGGGAGAAAGCAGGAACAGGGTGGTGATTCTGGATGATCGGCCATGATCATATTGAATGGCGGTGCTGGCTCGAAGGGCCAAATGGCCTACTCTTGTGTGATGATACAGTCCTTTGACCAGCCTGTTCCCCTCGTGTGTCAGTCCATCTGCTTCCCCAGAGAGCGGGTGTGTGGGTGCTGGTGAGGGCTCTGCCAGGCTTATAGATAACCAGTGAACATTAACATGGGACAATCTTTGACCTGAGCCCTGGATCTGGTGCCCGTGTTGAACGCAGATACAAACACGTGGTCGGACCTTTGGAGATACGTTTTTAAATGGACTTTTTCCTCATTCTTCCCGGGATCTGGGAAGGCAACTGGACAACCGTGTTGTGTTTAAGCAGAGATGTTGATTTTCTATGTTCTTGGAGTTGTTGGTGCTACAAAGGGAATGACTGGCAAATTCCCCAGTCAGTCACGCCTGGGTGACGGTGAGGGTTGATTGTATTGGTGATAATTTGTGATACAACCTTCTTCTGTTTATGGAGAAATAATGCTGCTGTCGTTCTCTCTCATTTTAGCCACAAGTTCTCTTGACAATTAAATATAAAACAAAATTGACAATGACTTTGTGTAATAACTATATTTTACTAACTGTGATTCTCCCTGTTGGATTGCAACCTTGTCGTGGTCGGGGAGCTTGTGAGTCTCAGTGACCCCTGGCTGATCGTCCCCAATCAATAACCTGTGCCTGCCTTCTCCCCATATCCCTTGACTCCACTAGCCTCTATAGCTCTATCCAACTCTCTCTTAAATCCATCCAGTGACTTGGCCTCCACTGCCCTCTGTGGCAGGGTATTCCATAAATTCACAACTCTCAGTCTTAAATGGCCTCCCCTTTATTCTAAGACTGGCCCCTGCTTCTGGACTCGCCCAACATTGGGAACATCTTTCCTGCATCGAGCTTGTCCAGTCCTTTTATAATTTTATATGTTTCTATAAGATATCCCCTCATCCTTCTAAACTCCAGTGATTACAAGCCTAGTCTTTTCAATCTTTCCCCATATGACAGTCCCGCCATCCCAGGGATCAATCTCGTGAGATGCAACACCTGCACCTATACCTTCTCGCTCACCTCCATCCAGAGACGCAGCCGTCCTTCCTGGTGAAACGCAGGTTCACGTGTACTAACCTCACTCGGTGTTCCCTGTACTTCGGTGAGACGAAGTGTAGACTCGGCAACCGTTTCGCCGAACATCCACGCACAACCTGCCAAGGCCTGCTGGATCGCCCGATTGCTAACCACTTCAACTCCACTTACCATTCCTATGCTGACCTTCCTGTCCTGGGCCTCCTCCACTGCCAGAGGTCCAGGACATATACCGCTTGGGTAGCTTACAACCCAACAGTATGAACATTGAATTCTCCAATTTTAGGTAATTAGCCGCTCTCCTCCTTCTACCCACATTCCTTCTAGCTTTACAATTCGCAACTCTTCCACTCTTTTTACTCACAACTTCCATCTTTTCCTCTCTATCTGTGTCCAACACACACCAGGGGCAATGTATATCAAGCCAATTAACCTACAAACTTGTACGTCTTTGGAACGTGGGAGGAAACCAAAGATCTCGGAGAAAACTCACGTAGGTCACGGGGAGAACATACGAACTCCGTACAGACAGCACCCGTAGTCATCATCGAACCCGTGTCTCTGGCGCTGTAAGCTCAGTAAGGCAGCAACTCCACTGCTGCGCCACCGTGCCACCAGTGTAGTGACAAAATGCTTGAATAACTCAGCGGGTCAGGCAGCATCTCTGAAGATGGGTGACATTCGGGTTGAGACCTGGTCATTAGTTGCGACCCGAAACTTCACCTATCCATTTTCTCCAAAATGCTGACTGACCTGCTGAGTTATTCCAGCGTTTTGTATCTATCGTTGGTATAAACCAGCATCTGCCAGGCTTTTGTCTTGCCTCAGTTCTCTTCCAACTATCTCCCCCCCCCCCCGCCACAACACAGTCTGAAGAAGAGTCCTGACCCAAAACGTCATCTATCCATGTTCTCCACGGATGCTGCCTGACCCACTGTCTTACTCCAGCACCTTGTCTATTTTTGTAAACCAGCATCTGAAGTTCCTTGTTTCCACTTTAGACATTTCTTAAAAAGTGCTGGAGTAGCCCAGCTGACCAGGAGGAATTTGTGGGGAGCGTGAATAGGCAATTTTTTGGTGTGGAGAGAATTCTTCAGGCTGATTGTATACTTGCAGCCAATTAGCCAACTAGAAGTCCAGTACTTGTTTACTGAAATGCATGTGTTTCTTTAACCCCATCACATTACTGCTTCTGTTGTTACACAATTTCCTCAACCATCTCTTTCTTAACTTTCAGAAAATCGGTTTGTGCAATGAAATTTAACAAACTGTCCTTTTCATAAGCTGCCAGATCTCACAATGTCTTATCCACTTGTTCTCTGGGATGGAGGGATAGTTCACAGGGCATGTAGAAACGAAGAACTGCAGATGCGGGTTTATAAGGAAAGATAGAAACAAAGTGCTGGAGTAACTCGGCAGGTAGACAAAAATGCTGGAGTAACTCAGCGGATGAGGCAGCATCTGTGGACCGAAGGAAATAGGCAATGTTTCGGGTCGAGACCCTTCTTCAGACTGCTGTGAAGGTGGGGGGGGAGGGGTGGGAAGAAGAAAGGAAGAGGCAGAGACAGTGAGCTGAGGGAGAGCTGGGAAGGGGAGGAGAAAGCAGGGACTACCTGACATTAGAGAAGTCAATGTTCATACCGCTGGGGTGTAAACTGCCCAAGCGAAATGTGAGGTGCTGCTCCTCCAATTTACGGTGGTCCTCACTCTGGTCATGGAGGAGGCCCAGGACAGAAAGGTCGGATTCGGAATGAGAGGGGGAGTTGAAGTGCTGATCCGGTTGGTTATTGCTGTAAGGGTCCCTGTCACGGTTTATTACGAACAGCTCCATCACAGAGGACTCTGTGATTTACAGACTGTTCCCAGGGATGCATTCAGAGACATACATCGAGTGCTGCTGGAAGGTCATCAACTCAGTGAAAGACGCTCTTTGGTCTGCCCGAGCGTTGTTCACCACCCAGTGGAGTGAGATGTCCATCGGGGAATGTTGCCGACTGGCCCGCCTGAGACTGCAGGAGTACGTACTGAGGGACGTACTGAAGCTCAGTGCAGCCAACGCCAAGGCTCAGTGGGGGAGGACAACAGTCTAGGTTCCTTCCGCTGTTGGACATGGGGGGCAGGATGTGGTGGATCAAAATGAGGGAAGGGATTCCATGCCAGTGGGCCACATGAGTGGCAAGGGAGGGGGATAAATTTGTGAAATTTGAGCAATGTATATAGACTGTATTGAATGATTTGTATAGCCTCCGAAAATTATTACCTGAATAAAGTCTATTTTGAAATAAAAAATTTTTTAATTGCGAACCGAGCGGAGGTATTGGGCGAAGCGATTGCCAAGCCTACGCTTGGTCTCACCGATGTAACTCGGCAGGTCAGGCAACATCTCCAGAGCACATGCATGGGTGACGTTTCGTGGTCGGGACCCTTCTTCAGACTGGAAGAACTGGAAGGGCCCCAACCTGAAACGTCACCTATTCTTTTCATCCAAAGATGCTGCCTAACCTGCTGAGTTGCTCCAGCATTTTGTGTCCTTCTTTAGTTCACAGAGTTCTCACATTAATAATGACCATCTGCGGATATTCCCTCTCCCCTGACATCAGTCTGAAGAAGGGTCTCGACCTGAAACATCACCCATTCCTTCTCTCCAGAGATGCTGCCTATCCCGCTGAGTTACTCCAGCATTTTATGTCTATCTTCAGTTTAAACCAGATTCTGCAGTTCCTTCCTACACCTCCTTCCCAGTGTCTCTTCATTCTATGGTCCCCCATGTCTACATCTGTCACATCTGTAGGGCAGAATATCTTCCCAGAGTCAGGCTACTCGACATCTCTCATTGCTACAGTTCCCATGAACCTGGAGACGCTCGTCACCGCCCTCTGCTGTCTGTAGGTCAGGTTTACAGGCCACTTGTCGGCAGGTCTGCAGCTGCAAGCTGCCTCTGTCCAGAACAGCACATCATATTTCGCTTGGGCAGCTCACAACCCAGCGGTATGAATATTGACTACTCTAACAGCAAGTAAGCCTTGCATCCCCTCTCTCTCCGTCCCTCCCCCACCCTAGTTGTCGTACTAGTTTCACTGTCATCATGCTGAGTTTCACTGACTATAACTCGTTATCACCTTGCCCACAGCCAACAATGGACCATTGTGGGCTCCACCTTTCCTTGATCATCATTGCTTTTTGCACATCTTTCATTCATTTGTTCTATATCTCTCTCTGTCCCCATCTATATGTCGTCTCCCTCTCCCCTGACTCTCACTCTGAAGAAGGGTTCCAACCCGAAACGTCACCTATTCCTTCTCTCCAGAGATGCTGCCTGACCCGTTGCGTTACTCCAGCATTTTATGTCTACAGTCGGTGTCAGCAAACTGGCGCAGTAGTAGAGTTGCTGCCTTTCAGTGCCAGAGACCCAGGTTCAATCCCGACTACGGGTGCTGTCTGTATGGAGTTTGTTCGTTCTCCCTGTGACTGCGTGGGGTTTTTCCGAGATCTTCCATTTCCTCCCACTCTCCAAAGACGTACTGGTTTGTAGGTTAATTGGCTTGGTATGAATGTAAATTGTCCCTAATGAGCAGAGATCGCTGGTCTGTGCAGACTCGGTGGGCCGAAGGGCCTGTTTCCACACTGTATCTCTAAACTAAACTAAAACTAAGAAGGTTCTCGACCCGAAACGTCACCCATTCTATCTCTCCAGAGATGCTGCCTGTCCTGCTGAGTTACTCCAGCTTTTTCTGTCTATCTTCGGGCTAAAACTAAACTAGACCAGCATCTGCAGTTCCTTCCTACACATTCCGCCTGTAGGTGGCAGTAAGGAGCTCCTCTCATGGCCCTCTCCCCAGGTGAAGATGTCATTATCATCTTGGCACTCAGGCCATCAATGATGGAAATCAAACATTCCTGGGTATTCTACATTTATAAATTCTAAGTAACTAGTTAAAGGTGGTGGAATAGTGCTATTAATAAGGAAGGAAATCAGTGCAGTGATAAGAAATTGTTTAAGAAGGAACTGCAGATGCTGGAAAATCGAAGGTACACAAAATTGCTGGAGAAACTCAGCGGGTGCAGCAGCATCTATGGAGCGAAGGAATAGGTGACGTTTTGGGTCGAGAAGAAGGGTCTCCTATTCCTTTTCTCCTGATAAGAAATGATGTTGGCTTGACAAATCTTGACTTGGTATTAAAATCACTTCAACTGGAACTTAGTCAAAGCAAAAGATTGACTACATCATTCGGAGTTATAAATACAGTGAAAAGCTTTTGTTGTCTTTCCGCTGACAATGTCAATGTCAGTAAGACCAAGGAACTGAGTGTGGATTTTGGAAGAGGCAGGACGAGGATCCACAAACCTGTCTTCATTGGTGGGACAAGGGTGGAGATAGTCAAAAGCTTTAAATTCCTGGGTGCATATAACTCTCAAGACCTGGCCTGGACTCAGCACGTTGATGCAATCACAAAGAAAGCCCATCGTTGTCTCTACTTCCTGCGGAGATTCGGTAGGTCAATGAATGCTCTCTTGGCTGGTTAGAACGCAGCCTGGTTAGGTAACCGGAACGTCCAGGCAAGAAGAAGACTGCAGAAAGTGGCAAACACTGCCCAGTCCATCATGGGTACTGACCTCCCCACCGGCAAAAGGATTTACTGGAGTCGCTGCCTCAAAGAGGCAGCCAGCATCATCAGAGACCCACACCACCCTGGCCACGTACTCATCTCACCCTTGCCATCAGGAAGAAGGTACAAGAAAATTGTCCAGGTTCAGGTAAAAGCTTCTTCCCTACAGCCATCAGGCTATTAAACATAACAACCTCTAAATAGGCGCCGAACTACATAGACTTGGGGGCATTATTTTTGTCTTTGCACTATTATTGTTGGTTTATTTGTTTGTTTACACACACACACACACACACACATATACACATACACACACGCATACACACACACGCACACACACGCACGACACACACGCAAACATACACACACATACATACACACACACACACACATACATACGCACACATAAATATATTGTTTATATATGCATGCATGGTAGGGGTAATGAGGTGGGTGGGGAATGCGGGTGGTGATGGATTGGGGTTGGGAACGTGGGGGTAATGGGTGGGGTAATGTGGGTGGTATTGGGATGGAGATGGGGCTTTGGGAAGGATCTCCTCAATATGAATGCAAGATGTAAAGACAGTACCCTCGACTGAGCGATGGGCACCCTTAGCTCCGAGGATAGGCTGTCCGGTTTCTGTCCGCTCCCACCGTCTGTGGGACCTGCCACTGGTGACCACAACAATCGACTGGAGACATCAGCAAACTCAGTGCTGCATCCAACCGACCCGAGTAGAGCAGCAAAATATCAATGTCTGCAGTGACTTCAAGGCCCTGCAGATGGCGCACCGTGGCAACACACCTGGGACCTGGTTACGAGAGGGGCAGGACTGGCAGCTCAATGTTCCAGGTGCTTCAGGAGGGACAGGGGCGAGGGTAAAGAGGAGGGGGTGTTGTGTTATTTGTTACAGAGGGTATAGAAACATAGTAAAATTGGTGTAGGAGTAGGCTATTCGGCCCTTCGAACCAGCACCGCCATTCAATATGATCATGGCTGATCATCTAAAATCAGTACCCCGTTCCTGCTTTTTCCCCATATCCCTTGATTCCTTTAGCCCTAAGAGCTAAATCTAACTCTTGAAAACATCCAGTGAATTGGCCTCCACTGCCTTCTGCAGCAGTGAATTCCACAGATTCACAACTCTCTAGATGAAGAGGTTTTTCCTCATCTCAGTCCTAAATGGTCTACCTCTTATTCTTAAACTGTGACCCCTGGTTCTGGACTCCCCCAACATCGAGAACATTTTTCCTGCATTTAGCCTGTCCAATCCTTTAAGAATTTTATATGTTTCTATAAGATTCTTCTAAATTCCTGTGAATACAAGCCCAGTCGACCCATTCTTTCATCATATGTCAGTTCCGCAATCCCGGGAGTTAACCTGGTGAACCTACGCTGCACTCCCTCAATAGCAAGAATCTCCTTCCTCAAATTAGGAGTTCAAAACTGCACACAATACTCCAGGTGGGGTTTCACCTGGGCCCTGTACAACTGCAGTAGGACCTCCTTGCTCCTAAACTCAAATCCTCTTGCAATAAAGGCCAGCTTTCTTCACTGCCTGCTGCACCTGCATGCTTGCTTTCAGTGACTGATCTACAAGCACAGGTCTCATTGCACCTCTCCTTTTCCTAATCTGACAGCATTCAGATAATAATTTGCTACCAAAGAGGATAACCTCCCATTTATCCACATTATACTGCATCTGTCATGTATCTGCCCACTCACCCAACCTATCCAAATCACCCCGCAGCCTCATAGTATCCTTATCGCAGCTCAGATTGCCACCCAGCTTTGTGTCATCCGCAAACTTGAAGATGTCACAATTAATTCCTTTGTCTAAATCGTTAATATATAATGTAAATAACTGGGGTCCCAGCACTGAGCCTTGCGGCACCCCACTAGTCACTGCCTGCCATTCTGAAAAGGACCCGTTAATTCCAACTCTTTTCTTCCTGTCTGCCAATACCATTTTGCACACTAGTCTCTTGTGTGGGACATTGTCAAAGGCTTTTTCAAAGTCCAGATAAAACAGTGGTCAGAGGTCATAAGTGATAGGAACAGAATTAGGCCATTCGGCCCATCGTCTACTCCGCTATTCAATCATGGCTGATCTATCTCTCCCTCCTAACCCCATTCTCCTGCCTTCTCCCCATAACCCCTGACACCCGTACTAATCAAGAATCTATCTCTGCCTTAAAAATATCCATTAACTTGGCCTCCACAGCTTTCTGTGGCAAAGAATTCCACAGATTCACCACCCTTTGACTAAAGAAATTGCTTCTCATCTCCTTCGTAAAGGAACGTCCTTTAATTCTGATGCTACGACCTCTGGTCCTAGACTCTCCCACTAGTGGAAATGTTCTCTCCACATCCACTCTATCCAAGCCTTTCACAATTCAGTATGTTTCAATGAGGTCCACTTCATTCTTCTAAACTCCAGCGTGTGCAGGCCCAGTGCTGTCAAACGCTCATCATAAGTTAACCCACTCATTCCTGGGATCATTCTTGTAAACCTCCTCTGGACCCTCTCCAGGGCCAGCACATCCTTCCTCAGATATGGTGCCCAGAATTGCTCAAAATACTCCAAATGCAGCCTGATGTAATATAGCGTCTCAGCATTACATCCCTATTTTTGTATTCTAGCCCTCTTGAAAGAAATGCTAGCATTGAGTTTGTTTTCTTTACTACTAATTCGATTTGCAGGTTAACGTTTTGGGAATCCTGCACCAGCAGTCCCAAGGCCTCTCGCACCTCCAAATTTCAGGATTCTCATCTTCCTTGACAGCCTCCCATGTGGCACCTTATCAAAGGGTTTCTGAAAGTCTAGGTAACAACATCTACTGGCTCTCCTTTGTCTGTCCTGCTATTTACTTCTTCAAAGAATTCCAGCAAATTTATCAGGTAAGACCTCCCCTTCACAAAGCCATGCTGACTTTGGCCGATTTTATCGTAAACTGCTAAGTACTCCTTAACCTCATCCTTTATATTGGTAATTTTCCAATCATCTGGGACCACTCATGATTAGTGATTCTTGAAATATCACTATCAATGCCTCCACAATCTCTAAAGCCACCTCTTTCAGCACCCTAGGGTGCAGTCCATCTGGCCCAGGTGACTTATCCACCTTCAGCCCTTTCAGCTTCCTTTTCTCCAGAGATGCTGCCTGTCCTGCTGAGTTACTCCAGCTTTTTGTGTCTATCTTCAGTTTAAACCAGCATCTGCAGTTCCTCCCTACATGGGTGTCTACTTCATATTGAAATCAGTGTGCAAGTCGCTAGTTAACTGAGAGTTATGTGCATATATTTTATTGATATCTTTATATGCAGTTCACAGTGTGCGCATGTCTCTTTGATATCTATTGCACTTCAAAGGGAACAGAACTATTAAAAAGCAACTAGTCTCAGTAGTGAGCATGAAACTACGGGATTGTCATAAATTTCATCTGACTTCACACAGCTCTCCGCGTGAGGGACATCTTTCTCTGACCTTGTCTGGTCTTTTAAGTGATTGCTTTAATTTATTTCTGCTTTTCGTGTGACTGCTCTCAATTTATTTCCTCCGGCTCCTCGGACATTACCTCCCGACCCGACCTGTCCTTACCACAAATAGTGTGGCAACAACAGCAGTTCAGAGGCTGGGGGGGGGTCTGTGGTGAAAGGGTTCTCGTTGTGACACCGCAAGGCTTTTGCCCCATCCACATGACACAAGGCCAAAGTGGGATGGAAAATTCTCCATTTGCCTGGATGAATGCAGTTCCAATAGTTTAGTTTAGTTTCGAACAAGAAGGTAGATTATTATCTGATTGGTGTCAGATTAGGAAAAAGGGGAGGTGCAATGAGACCTAGGTATCCTTGTACATCAGTCACTGAAAGTAGCATGCAGGTACAACAGGCAGTGAAGAAAGTTAATGCATGTTGGCCTTCTTAGTGAGAGGATTTGATTATCAGAGTAAGGAGGCTCTACTACAGTTGTACAGGGACCTGGTGAGGCTGCAGCTGGAGTATTGTGTGCAGTGTTGGTCTCCTAATTTGAGGCAGGACATTCTTGCTATTGAGGGAGTGCAGCGTTGGTTCACCAGGTTATTTCCCGGGATGGCACGTCTGACATATGATGAAAGAATGGATCGATTGGGCTCATATTCACTGGAATTTAGAAGGATGAGAGGAGATCTTATAGAAATATATAACATTCTTAAGGGATTGGACAGGCTATTTGCAGGAAAAATGTTCCCCATGTTGGGGGGGTCCAGAACCAGGGATCACAGTTTAAGAATAAGGGGTAGGCCATTTAGGACTGAGATGAGGAAAAACTTTTTCAGCCAGTTAGTTGTGAATCTGTGGAATTCTCTGCCACAAACGGCAATGGAGGCCAATTCGCTGGATGTATTCAAGAGAGAGTTAGATTTAGCTCTTATGGCTAATGGAATCAAGGGATATGGGGGGGGAAGCAGGATCTCTGATGTCTAAAGTTTAAAGCTGGACAGTGTTGTGTTTGTGTGAATGGAATTGGGGTTTGTCAAGAATAGTAACCAAGTGAATGAACAGAGGTGGATGGTCACAGAGTGAGATGGTGAACGTGTGTCTGTGAAAGACTGGGGCTTATGAGTGGCACTCCACAGTGGATGGAGGAGCTGCCTGCTCTGGGCTTCCCTTGGTGGGGGACATATGAGACCTGGTCAGTATTCAGTGATGTCGGGGCGAAACGTTGCCCTGGCAACTACCCCTCCAGTTCCAGCCACTGTGAAATCTGTGGAGTTCTCTGCCATAGAAGGCAGTGGAGGCCAATTCACTGGATGTATTCAAGAGAGTTAGATTTAGCTCTTAGGGCTAATGTAATGACGGGATATTGGGAGAAAGCAGGATGATTTTGGATGATCAATCCTGATCATATTGAATGATGGTGCTGGCTCAAAGGGCCGAATGGCCTACTCCTGCACCAATTTTCCATGTTTCTATGTTAACATTGGTCATCACTGTTTGTAAATGGAGGATTGTGAGGAGTACAATGTATTGAAATGTAGAACTTGCCCTGTGGCTGAGAGAAAGTTTATTTGCAGCTATTCAAACCACTCACTTTAGTTTAGTTTAGTTTAGTTTAGTTTAGTTTGGAGATGCAGCATGGAGACTGGTCTTTTGGCCCCACTGAACACACGCTGACCATCATCGATCACCCATTCATCCAATTCCATGTTATCCAATTTTCTCATCCACTGTCTACACTCGAGGGGTAATTTACAGAGGGGCAACTAACTTACAAACTCCTTCACCTTTGGAATGTGGGAGGAAACTGAAGCACCCGGAGGAAACCCACAGGGTCACAGGGAGAACGTGCAAACTCCACATAGACAGCACCCGAAGTCAGGATTGAACCGGGGTCTCTGGCGCTGTGAGGCAGCAGCTCTACACACCATGTGTGTGTGCTCCCCCCTCACCTGCTCACACAAACAGCAGCGACCTTAACTGGACCTTTGATGCATCACGTTACCTTTTGGAAGTTGTTTAATGCACTGGAACGCCCTTGGGCCAAGTTAAAGGCCCAAGTTAACACAAATACATTCACACCCTTCAAAATGCAAATGCCATCAATGTGCGACTGATGTGCGGCTCAGGCTGTTTCAGGCTCTCAGCTCCACACGTTCTCATTGCAAATAGGGCAATTGAATTAAATTAAGTCCTGTTATGCTTCACCCCTGGGGGGGACTAACAGCCATTCCTGGCATGAGTCAGGAGCAAATCTATGGGCAAACTACATTTTATTAACAGGTACTGTATTAAATGTGCAACAATGGCTTGATAAGGAGACACTTGCTCGTTAAAAAAGATTAATAAGATGCTAATGTACAAATTCTTGCTTTTCATTCAATGGCATTACCCTCAAAAGCCAAGGTGCATGCAAATTCGGAAGCAACCAATTGAGACGAAACCCAGTTATATGTAAGGGGTTGAAGACTTGTGACTAATTCTGGGTGTTTCTAGCAAGCCAGGACTGAGGCATTTGAGCGGAGAGTTGGAGGTGAAGGTGTGTGTTTATTCCTGGCACAGGGACCACGTCGCTTCCATTTCCAAGGTAGGACATATTTCACAACCTGCTAAGAGTTAAAATAAGTTCAAATGTTTCATTGAATTTTATTTGGGAAGGAATGGATTCAAGCAAATAAAGTGAAAAATGGAAGATAGACTCAAAATGCTGGAGTAACTCAGCGGGACAGAAGATCATCAGAAGAAAGGTCTTGATCCGAAACGTCACCCATTTTTTCTCTCCAGAGATGCCATTTGTCTCGCAGCATTTTGTGTTTATCTTCGGTTTCAGTTTCTGCTTTAGCCTCTACAATAGAGTTACCATTAAATTATCATTAATAGAGTATAATTCACTCAATTACAGGGCTGCCAACATTGGGTGAGTTGGGAGTGAGAAATTGCAAGAGACCAAGCCCGAGGGAGCATAGCGACGGGGGGGGGGGGGGGGGGGGGCGGGGTGTCCCCCTCCCATTGGTACGGAACAGCTTGAAATTGTGCAATATGGTGCATACTGTAGCGAGTCTTATAACTTACACTTGAATGCAATATATATGCTTTAAATTGGATTGGAGCGTTTTTGAAAGGGGGGAGGCTGGGCGATCACTGATCACTGGCCTTGGGGGTACCCGGTGAGGGAGTGGAGCAACCGAGTGGGGAGAGGGTGTGGAAGAAGGGTGTCCCACCTCCCAGGGTAGGAACGTTTTGAAATTTGATGTATTAAAATCATGTTTTAATGCACTGCAGAAGTATTATTTCAATGTTTTTTGTATGAAGTATTTTTAAGAGGTAACTTTTTAAGGGGTAACTTTATCCACACAAAGGGTGATGGGTGTATGGAACAAGCTGCCAGAGGAGGTAGTTGAGGAGGGACCATCCCAACATTTAAGAAAAAGTTAGACTGATACATGGATAGGACAGGTTTGGAGGTATGGACCAAAAGCAGGTGGCGTAGCTGGGACATGTTGGCGGGTGTGGGCAAGTTGCACCGAAGGGCCTGTTTTCACACTGTATCACTATGGCTACATTATACCTCCACCATGCATGAATTATTCAAAATTAAGTGATCGAGTTTTATTGCCATATACTCAAGCATAGAAACATAGAAAATAGGTGCAGGAATAGGCCATCAGCCCTTCGAGCCAGCACTGCCATTCAATATGATCATGGCTATTCATCTAAAATCAGTACCTTTTTCCTGTTTTTCCCCCATATCCCTTGATGTCGTTAGCCCCAAGAACTAAATGCAACTCTCTCTTGAAAACATCCAGTGAATTGGCCTGCACTGCCTTCTGTGGCAGAGAATTCCACAGATTCACAACTCTCTACGTGAAGAAAGTGTGTCCTCATCTCATTCCTAACTGCCCCCCCCTTTATTCTTAAACTGTGACCCATGGTTCTGAACGCCCCCAACATCGGGAACATTTTTCCTGCAGTTACAGTAAGTGAAAATCTAGCAGGCAAGCAGGATGCTTTCTCCAACCACCCCCATTTGAAGTCCACTACCTTCCACCGTTTCTACCCAGTGCTTGGTACTTACTTCCAGCAGCCACTGGTTGTCCTCCAGGATGCACTGAGCTGCAGCCTGATCCATGCTGGTCACCTGGGCGAATTCGGCACAGAGACTCTCTCTCTCTCCCCCCTCTCTTCCGCTCTCTCTCCTCTCAACCCCCCTCTCCCCTATCTCTCCCCTCCCCCTCTCTTTCCCCTCGCTCTCTCCTCTCTCCCTCCCTGTCTCTCCTCTCCCCCTCGCTCTCCCCTGTCTCCCCCTCTCACTCTCTCCCCTTCCCTCTCTCTTCTCTCTCCTCATCTCTCTCTCCCCCTCTCTCTCCTCTCTTCCCCTCCCTCTCTCTCTCCCTCCCACCTCACTCCCCCCCTCTCCCTCGTCCCCTCTCGTCTCCCCTCTCTCTCACCCCCTCTCTCCCCTCTCTTCCCCTAACTCCAACATCTCTCTTCCCTCTCTTTCGCCTAACTCCTCTCTCACCCTCTCTTCCCCTCTCTCTCTCCCCCTCTCTCTCTCCCCCTCTCTCTCTCCCCCTCTCTTTCTTCTCTCTCCCCCTCTTCTCTCTCTTCCCCCTCTCTCTCTCTCATCTCTCTCTCCTCCTCTCTCCTCCTCTCTCTCCCTCTCTCTCCCCCATTTCTCCCTCTCACCTCACTCTCCCCCGGCTCTCTCCCCTCTCTTTCTCCTCTCTCTATCTCCTCTTTATCTTTGCCTCCCCCCCATCTCTCTCTCTTTCCCCCTTTCTCTCTTTCCCCCTCTCTCCCTCTTCCCCCCTCTATTTTACCACCCCTCTCTCTCTGCCCCTCTCCTCTCCATTCTCTCCTACTCTCTCCTCCCTCTCCACCCCCACTCTCTCTTCCCTCTTTCTTCCCTCTCCCCTCTCTCTCTCTTCCCCCCTCACTCTCCCCCCTCTCTCTCCCCTACCTCTCTCTCCCCTACCTCTCCCCCCTCCCCTATCTCTCTCTCCCCCCCTCCCTCTTCTCTCTCTCCATTCACGCCCCCTCTGTCTCTCCTCTCACCCCCTCTCTCTCTCCCCACTGTCTCTCTGTCTCCTTCCCCTCTCTCTCTCTCCACCTCCCTTTGAGAGTCTGTCCCTTCGGCACAGAGACTCTCGCGCAGCGGCAGCGGCACAACGCCTCCGATGCCCCCGATGGCCCGGGACTTGCACTTGCACGGTCTCCATGGCCAGAGCTGCAGTGAGCGACTCGCTAGCCCGCAAACACTCGACTGCTCGGCAAACGCTCGCCAGTCCCGGCTCCCCGCATCTGTTCGCGTCGCTGGTTCTGCTCCCATCCCTCCCTCAGCCCCGGCTCTCCAACACCCGCGGACCATGCAGTTTATCTGAGTTTTGAAAATGTCGTTGATCACAGAATTTCACACCACAGAGCGTGAGAAACTTCTGATCAGCGTGAGGGTGTGAGAGTTTGCTTGAGGGCGTGATTCTCACGCTCAAAGCGTGAGAGTTGGCAGCCCTGCAATTAATGGCCTTTCTGGCCAGCCGCAGCTTAGACTTTGAAAAAGGCGGCAAAACACTTGTATATGGTCTCAGTTTGCTATTTCTATAAACGTTGTACTTAATCTGGGCTTCTGCTTATGTACCGTAATAATTTACTGAAGAGTTTCACTGTACCTTGATACATGTGATAATAAAGATCCATTGAAGGAACTGCAGATGCTGGTTTATACTAAAGATAGGCACAAAGTGCTGGAGTAACTCAGCAGATCAGACAGCATCTCTGGAGAAAAGGCCTCAACCCAAAACGTCACCTATTCCTTTTCTCCAGAGATGCTGTCTGATCTGCTGAGTGACTCCAGCTTTTTGGGTCGACTGTTGAACCATTGACCATTAATAAACAATGAGTCATGACCTTTGCCAAGTATGACAGTTGCTTCGTCAACACAACGCAGATACACTTGGTGTCTGCATTAGTCCAGGGATTTGTAAGCATTGCTGCCCTTGCCACTGCAGCTTGATGTACCATGCATCTCATGCAGGTACACTGAATGACCAGATGCAGCGGAGAGCATTGGCGCAAAAAATAAACTGCTGGAGGAACTCAGAGGATCGAGAAGCATTTGTGGAGGCAAATTGATGATCAAGGTTCCTGGTCAATACTCTGGATCGGTGCTGAGAGGGACGAGGGAGGGTGGCCTGTATACAGCGAGGGAGGAGTGTGGCAGAGGAGAGAGGTGCCATTAACTGAGGAAAGCACAAACTGTATCAATAAAGGTGTCAGATTTATTTCAAGAGGACTAGAATACAAAAACATGGATGTAACGCTGAGGCTATAAAGCACTGGTCAGGCCGCATTTGGTGTATTGTCAGCAATTTTGGGCCTCATATCTGAGGAAGGATGTGCTGGCTCTGGAGACGGTCCAGAGGAGGTTTACAAGAATGATCCCAGGAACGAGTGGGTTAACATATTATGAGCATTTGATGGCGCTGGGCCTGTACTCAGAAGGATGAGAGGACACCTCATTGAAACTTACCGTAGAGTGGAAAGCTTGGATTGAGTGGATGTGGAGAGGATGTAGAGAAGGCAGGTACAGGATACTGAGTTGGATGATCAGCCATGATCATATTGAATGGCGGTGCAGGCTCGAAGGGCCGAATGGCCTACTCCTGCACCTATTTTCTATGTTTCTATGTTTCCACCAGCGGGGGAATCTAGGACCAGAGGTCATGGCCTCAGAATTAAAGAACATTCCTTTGGGAAGGTGATGAGGAGGAATTTCTTTAGTCAGAGGGTGGTGAATCTGTGGAACTCTTTGCCACAGAAGGCTGTGGAAGCTGTCAATTGATATTCTTAAGGCAGAGATAGGGTGTCAGGGGTTATGGGGAAAAAGCAGGAGATTGAGGTTAGGAGCAAGAGAAAGATCACCCATGATTGAGTGGTGGAATAAACTTGATGGGCCGAATGGCCTAATTCTGCTCCTAACACTTGACTTTAATTGGGGTGAGGGAGGGAGTAGTATCAATGGACTTTTAGGGACTACACAAGTGAGCAATGCCTGTGTATCCAGTGTTCACAGCCAAGTGATGTTAAAACAATTCATCAGCTGGTTTTAACACAGATGCCAAGGTATGCTCCCAGCTATCTGCTCGGTGCCCAGCAGCTTTGCCCTCCTTACAGCTGGCATACAGGCTATTAAAGATTTGGAGTAAAGATATATATTTTTTTTAATCAAAAATCAGTGTACAAAAAAAGCAAAACAGATACTGCGCAAAAATTTATTCCGACATTATCGGAGGCAATACATACATTCAATGTGTCGTTGTGTAGTGATTTGACAATTTTACCCCTTACCTTTGCCACTCATGTGGCCCCCTGTGGTGATATCTCTTTCCCTTTGGTGATATCCCTTCCCTTGTTTGAGGGGCCTCTCCACCATTCCCTGCATATGAATTGAATGGAATATTTTATTGTCACGGGTGACAAGTCACGGTGAAATTCTCTGCTTGCATACCCAAGGTATGCAAATAGTCGCCCATAAAGGGCGCTTGCAAAGGGCGCATACATTCAACCTGCACAGATTAGCCAGTGTTGGGTGCGCATAGTAGTGTTGGTACATAGGGCACAACAAACTCCACACTCCCCATGCTCCATTTTACATAATAAGACCATATGACATCAGAGCAGAATTAGCCCATTCAGCCTTTCAATTTTACTCCACCAATCCACCATGGCTGATCTATTTTTCTCTCTCAACACCATTCTCCTGCCTTCTCCACGTAACCTTTGATGCCCCTACTGTCAATCTCTATATTCAATACATTTAAATACATAGATTTTTGGAGGCTTTTAAGTTCCTGGGAATCATCATCTCCAAGGACCTTAAATGGAGGACTACCATCGACTCCACAGTGAAAAAGGCCCAACAGAGGATGTACTTCCTGTGGCAGCTGACAAAAGCACAATCTGTCACAGGCAATGATAGTCCATTTCTACACGGCCATCGTAGAGTCTGTTCTCACCTTCTCCATCATGGTCTGGTTTGGCTCAGCCACCAAGCACGACACCCGGAGGCTGCAGCGAATCGTCTGATCAGCTGAGAAGGTTCTTGGCTGCAACCTTCCCTCCATTGACGAACTGTACACTGCAAGGGCCAGGAAGTGAGCGATCATCTCTGACCCCTCTCACCCTGGCCACAAACTCTTTGAATCACTTCCCTTTTTAAGGCGACTCCGGACTGTCAAAGCTGCCACAGCCAGAAATAAAAACAGCTTTTTTTCGACGAGTAGTAGCTCTACCCAATAACCAAAAATCTGTAGCCTCCTTATGCTCTGGTGTTTTATTTAATTCACATGTTTAATCAATAATGTTTTATTATTAATGTTTAATGTTTTATGTGTCATTCATAACTGTCACTGTATGTCATGTTATCACTTGCGGGCGGAGCACCACGGCAAATTCCTTGTATGTGAATACTTGGCCAATAAACTTATTCATTCGTTCATTCATTCATAGATTTAAATGTATTTAAATAGATTTAAATAAATCTTTAAATTTAAATACATTTAAAGTCCTTAAAGCCAATGTCTTTAAATGTATATTAAATGACATTGGCTTTAAAAACACCCGATATCTTGGCCTCCACAGCCATCTGTGGCGATGAATTCCACAGTAACACCTCCCTCTGGCTAAAGAAATCCCTCTTCATCTCCATCTAATTAATTTATTTACATACTATTTTTCTCCAGTCTAGCACTCCATTGCAAGTCTTATTTTACTTCTGTGCTCTTTTTGTCCACCCCTACTTCCTCTAATCCCGTTATTGCTTAATGCAGCTGAGCAGTTTGCAGGATATCCATTACATGTATATAAATGTTTAAGAAGGAACTGCAGATGCTGGAAAATCGAAGGTAGACAAAAATGCTGGAGAAACTCAGCGGGTGCAGCAGCATCTATGGAGCGAAGGAAATAGGCAACGTTTCGGGCCGAAACGTTGCCTATTTCCTTCGCTCCATAGATGCTGCCTCACCCGCTGAGTTTCTCCAACATTTTTGTCTACATGTATATAAGTCTTTGCTTTTACCTTGAGATCCACTCCTTATCTTATTTAACTGCTCAAACAAGTCATTTTCCTTTGGGTTTCCACTGTGATAGACATACTGCAGCTCCGTGAACATGGACCTACATAATTTTCATAACTAGCCAGTGAAAATAGTTGACGGACACAAAATGCTGGAGTAACCCAGCGGGATAGGCAGCATCTCTGGAGAGAAAGAATGGGTGACGTTTCAGGACAAGACCGTTCTTCAGACTGATAGTAGCCCACAGCTACCAATGGCCTGTTTCCTTTATCATCATTGCTTTTTTGCATATCTTTCATTCAGTTGTTCGATATCTCTCTATAATGTCTATAATCTCTCATTTTCCTCTCCCCTGACTCACAGTCTGAAGAAGAGTTGCAACCCAAAAGGTCACTTATTACTTTTCTCCAAAGATGCTGTCAGGCCCGCTGTGTTACTCCAGCTTTATGTCTTTCTTCAGTGAAAATAATAATTTTCCTTCATTATTTACCTTGTGAAAACTGTTCATAAATTGAAAAAATGAATTGATTGATGGAAAGATATAGCATGGGAACAGGCCCTTTGGCCCATTGAGTCCACGCTGACCATCGATCACTGATTCACACTAATTCTATGTTATCCCACTTTCTCATCCACTCCCTGCACATTAGAGGCAATTCACAGACGGCAATTAACCTACAACCTGCACATCTTTGGGATGTGGGAGGAAACCGGAGCACCCGGAAGAAAACCATGTGGTCACAGGGAGAATGTGCAGTATAAAGTATTGGTTAGACCATTCCTTTGGGATCATAAGATCCAGGCATAGTTATGGGTCTGTTATAGCGTTCCAATCTCTGCCTCGATGCATCTGTCTATTCCATCTCACTATGGGAGCTTTGCTGGGTATTTTGGCTTAAGAAATATTTCCAATGAAAGCCAATGATAGACGCAACATGCTGGAGTAACTCAGTGGGACCGGCAGCATCACTGGAAAGGAATGGGTGACATTTCAGGTCGAGACCCTCCTTCAGTCTGAAGAAGGGTCTCAACCCGAAATGATGCTGCCTGTCCTGCTGAGTTACTCCAGCATCTGAAGTTCTTCCGTAAACATCTAATGAAAGCCATGTCCCTTGGCTGTCCCATCAGCAATCTCCCTGACAACCTCTACCAGAACTTTGGATTTTGAATAACTCACCTCCATCAGTAATGTTGACAATACTGCCATTTGAAGAGATTACCCACGTGTTGATTTGCTAGCAGAATAAAACACGCAGTGATTTGGTTCTGAGATATTGGCATCCCACCGCGAAAAGTCCTCTGGAGTGTGTGCAGGATTTGTTGGTGTTTATTTTAAAGGTTAGCTGGTAAAGGGGACACGGTCCTTGAGTGTGAAGCAGTGGAGTCAGGAGCATGACCAGTGTCCAGGCGAGTGGGGTCAGGAGCATGACCAGTGTCCAGGCGAGTGGGGTCAGCACACAGCAGGAGGATGGGGAACAAGGGTGGTCCTACCTCAGAGCAGTAAATATTGCCCCCCCCCCATATCAGACGATCCATCGTCGCCCAAGACGAGCGGAGAGCACAGGAGATCGATACCAGGCACCCCCTGCACGGACACACAGCACCTCCACCCCGACTGAAATCCACAGCCAGTTTCTTGCAGATAGTCCCACCTCTCCAGACAACCAAAGAAACAGCAAGGACCAACATCTGGAAAGATGAATGGAACCAGCTCAACACACGAGCCCACGACTGGATGGAGAGAGGAATCACTCCGACTGAATGCCTCGCCAGCGGGCACGACCTCCCATGGCCAACCTGGAAGACCCTCAACAGATTACGAGTGGAGCAGGGGAGGTGCAAAGCACTTATGAATGCATGGAACTACCAGGCAGAAGACACATGCAGCTGTGGAGCAGTACAGACAATGTCCCACCTATTGGAGTGTGACGACGCCCCCCAGTGCAGCCCCCAGGACCTGGCTGAACTGACCCGACCAGCTGTGACCTGCGCCAGATACTGGCAGAACGACATCTGAGATTGCAACGGACTCGAAGAAGAAGACCTCAGAGCAGAAGGGCAGGTTCGGGGGCCATTTCAGGTGGGCTACTCCCAATGTGTTTGTGTTATCTTAATCCGTTTTTAATCACTTTGTTTAATCCTAACCAAGGCAATAAACAATGTAGGTTGTTCAAGAAATCCGTGCAGTGGGTTGGAGCTGACACATTCTCCTTTCTGACAGGGCTCTCTTGTGTTCTCGCCACTTAAACTGTGGCATGTGCCCTGGATTAGAACGTACGCAGCTGAGTAAGCCCATAGTTTCCACCCAGCTACGTGCCTTGCACACTGGCACAGCCCCGGGAAAGGACCAGGCCAACAACAGGACCTCCGCAGTAGGTAGGAATGAATCTTCTACCTCTTTGGTGACCCTCGGACTATCCTTGATTGGACTTTGCTGACTTTACCTTGCACTAAATCAGGGGTGGGGATCCTTTTCATGTTGGAATGCCACATTAAATTAGCTGTAATCTAACAAGGCTGCATCCAAGAAACTTCAATTAGATATACTTCAAAATGTACATTATTTTGTAAAAAATCTAAATACTATGTACTAACTTCAAGAAAATGAAAAAATCTGTTAATTCTAAAGTGAACTAACCTTTAAATGACTTTGTTGTGACTGCTTTTTGTGGGAAAGTATTTGAATATTTGGTTGCAACATGGAGGTACGCAGTTTCAGCTGATCTTCTAGATGGGCAAGGTCTTCAATGAATATTTCTCCACTGTTGTTACCATGGAGAAAGACGCAAAGACTGGGGAACTTGGGATAGGTCGAGCTTACAGTCAAGAGGATGTTGAACATTGTAAGGCATATGATTGTAGACAAATCTCCCGAGCCTGATCAAATATATCCAAGGACACTGTGGGAAGCTGGAGAAGAAATTGCAGATGCCCTAGCTGAGACATATGAATCATCATTTAACACTGGTGAACATTCAAAGTGAATGGCAGAGGGATCTAGTAGTGCAGGTGCACAGTTCCTTGAAAGTGGTATCACAGGTAGATTGGGCAGTCAAGAAGTCTTTCGTAACACTTCATCAGTCACGGTATTGAGTGTGGAACTTGGGATGCTATGTTATGGTTGTACAAGACGTTGGTAAGGCCATATTTGGAGTATTGTGTTCAAATTTGGTCACCCTGAAGTAGGAGAGACCATTCACAAGGATGTTGCCAGGACATGAGGGGTTGAGCTGTAGTGAGGGGTTGACCAGGTTAGGACTTTATTCCTTTAGGGCAGGAGGATGAGGGGCGATCTTACAGTGGTGTATAAGATCATGAGGGGAATAGAGAGGGTAGATGCACCATTGCTGTTTTCACTTTCGTGTCATCTGCAAACTTATTAATCTGTCTTATACATTTTCATCCAAATCATTGCTATAGATGACAGTGGGCGGTGTTGCAGATAGTGAAGAGGGGAAGAGGGTTGTTAGAATTTGCAGCAGAATCTCGATTGATTGGGAAGGGGGGGGGGGGGGGTGCTAAAGAATGGTTAATGGAGTTTAATACAGATAAGTTGGAGGTGTTGCATTTTGGAAAGTCTATCCAGGGCAGGACCTACACAGTGAATGGCAGGGCTCTGGGGAACGTCATAGAGCAGAGGGATATGGGAGTGCGTCTACATAGTTCCTTGAAAGTGGCATCACAGGTGGATTGGGTGGTCAAGAATTGCTTTTGGCGCATTGGCCTTCATTAAACAGAGTGTTGAACATAGGAGGTCATGTCACAGTTACACAAGACATTGGTGAGGCCACATTTGGAGTATTGTGTTCAGTTGTGGTCACCATGTTGTAGGAACGACTTTGGTAAGCTGGAAAGGGTGCAGAGAAAGTTTATGAGGATGTCTCCAGAACTCGAGGGCCTGAGCAAAGGGAGTGGTTGAGCAGGCTAGGACTTTTTTTCTTGGAGCTCAGGAGGATGAGGGATGATCTTACAGAGTGCAGAAGATTATGAGAAAAATAGATAGGGTAAATACACTCTTTTGTGTAGGAGAATCAAGAACCAGAGGGCCCTGGTTTAAGATGAGAGGGGAAAGATTCAATAGAAATCTGAGTGACAACGTTTTCACACAGAGGGTGGTGGGTATATGGAACAAGCTGCCAGAGGAGGTGGTTAAGGCAGGAATTTAAAAGGCAATTGGCCAGGTACATGGATAGGAAGGGTTTAGAGGGATATGAGCCAAATGCAGGCATCTTGGTCGGCTTAAGTAAGTTGGGTCAAAGAGATTGTTTGCATGCTGTATGAGACTCCTGTGAAGCCATTTCTCATAATCTCTGCGGACCCCTTATTCATTGATGATACCCTTTGGCTCCAGACTCCACAAGTGGAGAAAACGCCCTCCCTGCATTTAACCGGTTGAACTATGTAAGAATTTTGCAAGTTTTGGTGCAACCTTCTCTCGTCCTTCCAACCTCTGGTGACTGCTGGAGAAGTCCACTCACCGCGCGAACATCTGGTCAATCTTTGCCACACCCCCGCTATGCAGGTACATCCTGTCTTTGGGAAGAGATCAGTTCAGTTTAGTTTAGTTTATTGTCACATGTACCAAGGTACAATAAAAACCTATTGTTGCGTGCTAACCAGTCAGCGGAAAGACAATACATGATTACAGTTGAGCCATTCACAGTGTGTGTGTGCATGTGTGTGTGTGTGCGCGCGTTTATGCTTGTGTGTGTATGCATATGCGTGAGTGTTTGTGCATGAGTGAATGCATGTGTGTGTGCTTACATGTGCAAGTGTATGTGTGCATGAATACCAGGACTGTGTGTGTGTGTGTGTGTGTGTGTGTGTGTGTGTGTGTGTGTGTGTGTGTGTGTGTGTGTGTGTGTGCTTGTGTGAGTATTTGTGTGTGTGCTTGTGTGAATACTTGTGTGTATGTATGCATGTGTGTGTGAGTGTTTGTGTGCGTGCGTGAGTACATGTGTGTGTGCTTACATGTGCAAGTGTATGTGTGCATGAATACCAGGACTGTGTGTGTATGTGTGTGTGCTTGTGTGAGTATTTGTGTGTGTGCTTGTGTGAATACTTGTGTGTATGTATGCATGTGTGTGTGAGTGTTTGTGTGCGTGCGTGAGTACATGTGTGTGTGTTTGCCTGTGTAAGTGTATGTGTGCATTAATACCAGAACCGTGTGTGCCATTATAAATTCCTGGACTGTTTGTGTGTGTGTGTACGAGTGCGTGTGTGTTTTGTTTGTGTGTGCCATTATACATGTTTCTGCAATTAGTTCACACACTCATCTCATGAATATGTCGGGGGGGATTTTGCTTTGGCCCAAGCTTGCTGCCCGCCAGTCCCAGTTTCTTGCTGGGTGTTCCAGTGTGGTCCGGTACAGTGTCCTGTGTCCTGTGTCCTATGTCGAACCCACTCCACAACAGCCCAGCCGAGCACTGAACAAGTGGCTGCTCTCACACGATGGCTTTGACAGCCGGTCAACCCCAGCCTCCATCCCCGTCACTGTGATGGTGAGCACCACTGAATCATCTGAGACAAGCAGTCGGTAATGCTCGTGGCCACAGAAAACAAAAATACTCATAAAAACATGACAAATATTCTTCTTTTTCTTTATGATTTTTCAGCCTTAGAGCACAATCGTGCACGAAATGCCAACTAAAATGTCAACCTAAATGAGTAAAACTAACAGATGAGGATGCCTTTCCCCAGAGAGCTGATGCCCCCGTCCACTTGGCAGGGTGCCATGAGTGTAAAGGTCTATCCCGGTCACACTGGAAGCAGATTTCCCAGCTCTGGAGGAGGGAAGGGCTCACACTGTCCTGTTGGCATCTATGACGAGTCAAGATTTATTACAAATAAAAGTTGACTTTTATTCAACATAACACGATCAATCTCAGAGAGGAACGCATTTCTCAAGCTGCATTCACAGAGATGGGAAAGGTTTAGAGGATCGAAGGTTGAAAGATTGAAAGGTTTCTTCAGTCTGAATAAGGGTCCCGACCCAAAACTTTACCTATCCATGTTCTCCAGGGATGCTGCCTGACCTGTTGAGGTGCTCCAGCGTTTTGCGTCTTTCTAAGGTTTACATAGAAACATAGAAACATAGAAAATAGGTGCAGGAGTAGGCCATTCGGCCCTTCGAGCCTGCACCGCCATTCAATATGATCATGGCTGATCATCCAACTCAGTATCCTGTACCTGCCTTCTCACCATACCCCCTGATCCCTTTAGCCACAAGGGCCACATCTAACTCCCTCTTAAATATAGCCAATGAACTGGCCTCAACTACCTTCTGTGGCAGAGAATTCCAGAGATTCACCACTCTCTGTGTGAAAAATGTTTTTCTCATCTCGGTCCTAAAAGATTTCCCCCTTATCCTTAAACTGTGACCCCTTGTTCTGGACTTCCCCAACATCGGGAACAATCTTCCTGCATCTAGCCTGTCCAACCCCTTAAGAATTTTGTAAGTTTCTATAAGATCCCCCCTCAATCTTCTAAATTCTAGCGATTGTTGGCCAGTGTGGGCAAGTTGGGCCGAAGGGCTTGTTTCCCCGCTGTATCACTCGATGGCTCTACCCATTCACCCTAGTTCTATGTTATCCCACATTCTCACCCATGTTGGCTTGGGACCCTTCTTCCGACTGGTGAATTATGCCTTGAATGGTGCCTTAGGGTCTCTTATTAAATAGATAGTTAGGGTCTCAAATGATAACCTAAATAATGGCAGCAGAATAAAAACATACCAGATTTGATAATGTACAAACTCAGGATCTCCAACGAGAGGAGAAAGTGTCAAGAAGCATCTAAATCCCGCATAACATTATTATATTTAATTTTGCAATATTCCAGAGGGGGATTTAGTTCAGGTACAATGAGTAATAAATGAGAATAGCACACAATAGAAAAATGGTGTACTTCTGAGGCCAATAATACCAGTCTACCTGACCCAGTTTCAACCCAGAGTCAGTGTTTACAACTCAAACAGTCAGGAAGTGTCTGCTGTCTGTGGGTCCCATATCAATACCATCCCAAACTCACTCTTCAGACTGAAGTGGATTTTTTATCCAACATCTGTAGCCAAGAACCTTGCAACATCTGGGAAACGTCTTACACTCTCTGCTGTCTTCACCAATGCCTCAACAGACATGAAACACACTTCCCATCTTCATTCTTGAAAAAACCATGAGCTAATCTGATTTGCAGATTACACTAAAGTGGGTTGTTTCCTAGAGAGCGATGATAGTTATCAAAAATTACAGCGGGATCTTGATCAGCTGGGCAAGTGGGCTGAAGAATGGCTTATGGAGTTTAATACAGGTAAGTGCTAGGTGTTGTATTTTTGGGAAGTCTAAGCAGGGCAGGAACTTCACAGTGAATAGTAGGGTCCTAGGAGTGCAGAGGGATCAGGATACTTCCAGTTTCCAGCCCCGCGTCGTGGACTCTTCTGCTGTGGGGCCAAGGACGGGAGCAACGGATGGAACACCTTTAGACTTAGACTTCACTTTTAAACATTGAATTTAGAGATACAGCATGGAAACAGGCCCTTCGGCCCACCGAGCCCGTGCCGACCAGTGATCACCCCGTACGCTAGCTCTATCCTACAAACTGGGATGTGGGAGGAAAAAAAGCACCTGGAGGAAACCCACGCGACCACAGGGTCAACGTACAAACTCAGTACCGATAACACCTGTAGTCAGGATCGAACCCGGGTCTCTGGCATTGAAAGGCAGTAACTCTACTGCTGCACCAGTGTGCTGCCCAACTTGATCTATGCTGAGTTCCTGCAATCTTCTATAGTTCCCAATGTCAACTCCAATTCCAAGCCAGCATTCGTCATGCCATACTTGTCTCCTTAAAATACTCCTGTGAATTATTGACCTCTGCTTGGCTACCTTTTAGATTCAGCATTAACTGGAGTCTCCTTTTGCCCTCTCTGGTGGATGTAAAAGATCCATCTTGAAGAAGAACGAGGAAGTTATTGTTGGTAAAAAACATAAAGTTAGTAAAAAAAAAACTTCTAAAGACCAGTTGTGTGGTCGGAGGGGGAAGTAGGGAGAGAGGAGGGGCAGGACAAAGTCTGGCAAATAATAGATGGATACAAGTGAGGGGAGGGGTTGATAGGTAGATTAGCATCTCTGGAGAGCATGGATAGGCTATGTTATACATCAGGACCCTTCATCAGCATCTGCAGTTCCTTATGTTTAAATTATCTCCAGTATTGAACAATCAACCTGCACAAACGAAGACCAGATTAGATTCAAGATTCAAGATTCAATTTAATTGTCACATGTAACAATTAAGGTACAGTGAAATTTGAGTTACCATACACCATACTAAGTGAGGAAAGCAACAATACACACAGCCACATCAAATAAAATTTAACATAAACATCCACCACAGTGGAATCCACAATCCTCATTGTGATGGAAGGCAATAAAGTTCAGTCACCTTCCTCCTTTGTTCCCCCGTGGTTGGGACTGAACCCTCCTCACTTGCCGTTGCTGATGGTCCGCTCTTCAAGCCCTCTCGTCGGGATGATCGAAACTCCGATGTCTGGACGGATCGGAAAACTCCGGAAAATGGAGCTCCCGAATTGGCCGCCTCTCAGCGGAGACTGTGGCTTCATGCTGTTAAAGTCCACGGGCCCCGCGGTCGGAGCTCCTACACTGGCGATCCTCGGCAAAAGATCCCCGGCTCCGTGATGGTAAGTCCGCTCCACGCCTGCAGCTTGAAGCTCCGGGCCGGTCTCCTGGAAAGGCCGCACCACTCCACGTTGTAGGCCGCAGTGGGGGACGGGGATGCGACACGGAGATAAATCGCATCTCCCTTCGAGGTAAGTGACTGGAAAAAGTTTCCCCTGATTCCCCCCCCCCCCCCTGCACCCCCTACATAAAACATACCAAGAGACATTAAAACAAACATTCAAGACATGTAAAATAGTAAAAACAGAGAAGGGACAAGACAGACTGCTGGTGAGGCGGCCATTGCGGGCACCACCCTGTGGTATATGCTGATTACATGCTTCTTCTTATCGAGTCCACACATCAGCCAGAGCTGAACACACTTCTCAGCATCTGCATACAATGGTGTCTGTCTTGTCGCTTCTTGTGGGTAGTGGTGGAAAGATTGGTGGAAACTGGGCCGTGACATAACGATTATCAGACAAATGTCTATGGCTGTTTGCTGCATGAAAATTGTCTGCTATATTTTTTAAATTGCAAAAGTGATTCCTCTTCTTCGGGAGAATTTAGGACCATACTAGCTCATTATTATATGCAAGGCCCTAGTTTAGTTTAGTTTAGAGATACAGCGCGGAAACAGGCCCTTCGGCCCATCGAGTCGGCATCGACTAGTGATCTCCGCACACTTGCATGATCCTACACACTAGGGACAATTTTACATTGATGTGGGAGGAAGGCGAAGGTCACGGGGAGAGCATGCAGACTCCATACAGATAAGCAGCCGTAGTCAGGATCGAACACAGGTCTCTGGCACTGCAAGTGCTGAAGGGCAGCAACTCTACCGCTGCACCACCGTGCTGCCCTCTTCCCTCTTTCCAAGCTAAACGAGGGACTGGAGAGAAAGAGAATGCAGATACTGGAATCTCGAGCAAAAAGGAAACTGCTGGAGGAAGTTTGCAGGCCAGGCAGCGTGTGATCTGTGTGGGAAATGGACAGACGATGTTTCGGGCTGGGACCCTTCCTCAGACTGATGGAGTAATAGGGAGATAGCTGGTTGAAGAGGTGAGGGCACGAGGCAGGGCAAGGTCTGGCAAGTGACTGGTGGAAGCAGGTGAAGAAGGGTTGATGGGCAGATGAGTGGTGGGGGGGGGGGGGGAGAAAGTGACGATAGCGACCAAGGCTGAAGACAAAAGGATGCAAATGGTGGAACCTGATAGAAAGGAAGATGGGGAGTGGGATCTGGAAAAGGAGGGAGGGATGGTGGCAGGCCCAGGGTGGGGAGGGTGTGGGAGAAGAACGGGTGGAGGAGGTGGAAGAGAGGCAAGGAATGATGATGGTGCAGAGGAGCAGAGGAAAGAGGAAAGAAAGGTGAAAGAAGGCAGTGGGTAACTGGGTAGATGAGAAGAGTAGTGGGGGAATTAGCTGAAATGTGTACGCACTGGGGTGGGGATGGAGGCGAGATGTTCGGGGGTTTTACTTGAAACTGTAGAATACAACGTTCATACCAAGCGGAATGGGTGATGTTCTTCCAATTTGTGTGTGGCCTCACTCTGGCAGTGGAGGAGGCCCAGGAAAGATCGGAATGGAAATGGAAAGCGGAGTTAAAATGGGGATCCAAAGTGGACAGAACGCAACGTTTCGGGGAAGTGGCTCTCGGTCCCACTGATGTAGAGGAGGCGCGTGATCGCAATCTCGAAACTTGGTTCCTTACCTTGAAGTGTAACCTTCACACTTCAGCTTGAAGGATGAAAAATGTCCTGAAGGAACTTTCCCTTCTTTTATCTTCCTCATTTGTCACCTTAGCATTAACTTCTGGTTGACCATTAACTGGCATTGGTCTGATTTGTCCCAATATGTAACCAGTAATTGTTTGAAGTATTCACGGGCACTTCCAGCAGGCCATTTTCCCCCGAAGTCAAGCGTTTAATAAAAATACTGGCGCGGGCTGTAATTTCAGGAGACGTGATAAAATCTTGTTTCGGCCCCAGTTTAATGGCCGCAATGTGTATGGAATGTACTTTGAGATCACTGGGGTGTGAATAATGGGTTTAACACGTTTGTTGGCATTGTCTTCACAGATTAGCGGATATCTCACCACCTCATGTTCAAGTACCTCCGCGGGAGATTCCCCTGTAACCGCTCAGGGCGGGACCGGCGGAGGGCTCGTCTGGTCTCCAAGGATGGAAGGTGTAACATCGAGTTTGGGAACGTGAGGGAGCATTCAAATGTTGGCTTCCTTGCGGATATTTGGACAACGGTTCTTGATCTCAAGTGGCGGTACCAGATGGCCATCTTCATCACCGCGTTTCTAGGCAGTTGGTTTCTCTTTGGCTTGCTGTGGTACGCTGTGGCTTACGTGCACAGGGATCTGCCCGAATTCGCCCCTTCCCTCAGCCACATACCTTGTGTGCAGAACATCAATGGGTTGACTAGCGCCTTCCTCTTCTCGCTCGAGACTCAGGTCACCATCGGTTACGGCTTCCGATGCGTGACGGAGCAGTGCGGCGAGGCGATCTTCCTGCTGGTGGCGCAGTCCATCCTGGGCGTCATCGTCAACTCCTTCATGTGCGGAGCGATCCTGGCCAAGATCTCCCGGCCCAAGAAGCGGGCCAAAACCATCACCTTCAGCAAGAGCGCCGTGATCAGCAAACGCGGCGGCAAGCTCTGCCTCCTCATCCGAGTGGCCAACCTCAGGAAGAGCCTGCTAATCGGCAGCCACATCTACGGCAAACTGTTGAAGACCACGGTGACCCTGGAGGGCGAGACCATCATCATGGACCAGGTCAACATCAATTTCGTAGTCGACGCTGGCAATGAGAATCTGTTCTTCATCTCCCCCCTCACCATCTACCACATCATTGATAAAACCAGCCCCTTCTACGAGATGTCTGCCGAGACCATCAAGGAGCAGGATATTGAGCTGGTGGTCTTCCTAGACGGCACAATAGAAGCCACCAGTGCCACGTGCCAGGTCCGGACATCCTACATCCCAGAGGAAGTGTTCTGGGGCTACCGCTTTGCACCCATTGTTTCCAAATCCAAGGAGGGGAAATATAGGGTTGACTTCTCCAACTTTGGCAAGACAGTGCAGGTGGACACCCCTCACTGCGCATACTGCCTAGAGACTGAGAAGGAGATGAAGGACAATGCGAAGAGGTCCTATGACAACCTGGCGTTGCAGGTCAATGAGGTCAATGAGACCAAGATGTGAAAGTGTGTTTGAAACTGTGATCAACCTTGCGCTGGTGCCTCTCACTGCTTTTACAGGTCATTTATATACCCCGTGCACAATGATCGCTGCCCCTGTACGCAGGGCGCACAACCTCAGTGACTCACGGGCCAGCCGTGATACCAGGCGGGGTTGTTGCAGCAAGATGGGGTCGAGTGAGGTAAACGGCGCAGGTCAGCTGTGAAGCAAGGATCGACTGCCCAAGCTCACGTGTCATAAATGGAAGTTACCCCTCAGGCTCCTATTAATTTCCCTTCACGCCTTGAACCTATGTTCTCTGGTTCCCTCGCACCATTTGGGACAGCGCAGTGGTGCAGCGGGTAGAGCTGCTGCCTCACAGCGCTGGAGACCCGGGTTTGGTCATGACCTTTGGTGCTGCCTGTGTGGAGTTTGCATGTTCGCCCTGTGACCAAGTGGGTTTCCTCCGGGTGCTCCAATTTCCTCACACATCCCAAAGATGTTGGGTTTGAAGGTGAATTGGCCCTCTGTGAATCCCCCCTAGTAGAAACATAGAAAATAGGTGCAGGCCATTCGACCCTTTGAGCCAGCACCGCCATTCATTGTGATCATGGCTGATCGTCCCCAATCAATAACCCGTGCCTGCCTTCTCCCCATATACCTTGATTCCACCAGTCCCTAGAGCACTATCTAACTCTCTCTTAAATCCATCCAGTGATTTGGCCTCCACTGCCCCATGTGGCAGGGAATTCCACAAATTCACAACTCTCTGGGTGAAAACGTTTTTCCTCACCTCAGTCTCAAATGGCCTCCCCTTTATTCTAAAACTGGAGGAGGTCCTGGTTCTGGACTCGCCCAACATTGGGAACATTTTTCCTGCATCTAGCTTGACCAGTGCTTTTATAATTTTATATGTTTCTATAAGATCCCCCCACATCCTTCTAAACTCCAGTGAATACAAGCCTAGTCTTTTCAACCTTCCCTCATATGACAGTCCCGCCATCCCAGGGATCAATCTCGTCAACCTCATGGCGAGTGGATGAGAAAGTGGGATAGCATAGAACTAGTGGAGGATGGGCAGCGTGGGTGGACTCGATGGGCCAAAGGGCTTGTTCCCATGCTGAACCTTTCAATCAATTCAATCAAAACAGCAGGTGTGGAGTGTAGTGTTTAAGAAGGAACTGCAGATGCTGGAACAGTCGAAGGCAGACAATAATGCTGGAGAAACTCAGCGGGTGAGGCAGCATCTATGGAGCGAAGGAATGAATGACCTTTCAGGTCGAGACCCTTCTTCAGACTGATGAGGGGATGGGGGGGTGGGAAGAAGAAAGGAAGAGGCGGAGACAGTGGGCTGTGGGAGAGCTGGGAAGGGGAGGGGAAAGAAGGAGAAAGCAGGGACTACCTGAAATTGGAGAAGTCAATGTTCATACCGCTGGGGTGTAAACTACCCAAGCAAAATATGAGGTGCTGCTCCTCCAATTTACGGTGGGCCTCACTCTGGTCATGGAGGAGGTCCAGGACAGAAAGGTCGGATTCGGAATGGGAGGGTGAGTTGAAGTGCTGAGCCACCAGGAGATCAGGTTGGTTATTGCCAAAGATCATAGAGCGGAGCATTTTGTGTCTATCTTCGATTTAACCAGCATCTGCAGTTCTCTGCTCTGGTATCTTTGGTTATTGCAAACCGAGCGGAGGTGTTGGGCGAAGCGATCGCCAAGCCTATGCTTGGTCTCACCGATGCAGAGCAGCTGACATCTAGAGCAGCGGATGCAGCCGCTGGGAGGGTTAGCTGCAACCAGACTGCAGCATTTCATTGCCAAGTGTGAACTAACACCAATCCTTTTGTCGGCCATGCTGTACTGGTGTTTAAGGAAACAGTGAACCTCCCCACATCAGGGTCTGGTACCCTCCCTGGCTGCTGTCGTCATGCCTGTCCCGCCCGCCTTTGATCAATGCTGCCTTGGTTGATGGTTGCCCACGAGTCCCTCAGTGTTGCCCTCATTCTCCATGCCCCGACTTGCGGTGACCATCTACGGACTCAGCCCTGGTGCCCCACACCAGCCCCGTCCCTCCCCTGTAGCTCTTTGGGTGGCACAGTGGCACAGCGGTAGAGTTGCTGCCTTACAGCGCCGGAGACCCGGGTTCGATCCCGACTACGGGTGCTGTCTGTCCGGAATTTGTACGTTCTCCCCGTGACCGCGTGGGTTTCCTCCGAGATCTTCAGTTTCCTCCCACACTCCAAAGACGTACAGGTTTGTAGGTTAATTGGCTTCGGTAAAATTGTAAACTTGTCCCTAGTGTGTGTAGGGTAGTGTTAATGTGTGGGGATCGCTGGTCGATGCGGAATCGGTCGGCCGAAGGGCCTGTTTCCTGCTGTGTTGCCCCTCATCTTGCTAACATTGCCCCTCCAGGGAGCTCCCCCTACTGGACAGGTTTAGTGTGACATCCCCAAGTGAGAGCAGCTCACAATAAGTGTAGGAACGAACTGCAAATGCTGGTTTAAATCGAAGAAGATAGAAACAAAACGCTGGAGTAACTCAGCGGGACAAGCAGCACCTCCCTCCAGAGATGCTGCCTGTCCCACAGAGTTGCTCCAGCATTTGTGCCCAGCTTACAATCACATCCACATCCATAAATGGCCGAAGGAAACGACTGATGATGGTCACAGAGGCTCTTTCAAAACCACAGTTGTCAGGTTAGTGCTGCAATAAAATTAGAGTATTTTTAAAGTCAAATGTTATTTTTTTTAATCTTCTTTACTTGAATTAAAAATTGAGATATCAGATTATTTTTGAGAATGTAATCTATAATAAATGAAGTTTTAATTCCGAAGTTCAAATTCCTTTTTTATAATAATGCAATGCCGACGGTCATGAATAGACTCCCGCCCATGATTTTGTCTAAGATTAATGGAATTCTTCAAGGTGGGAGCATGTTTCTCTCATTGTTACGTGATCTTAGAACTATTGTCATCTCACGTTTGATTCTGACCTCAGGTGCTGTGTGTGTGGAGTTTGCACGTTCTCCAGGTGACCACGCTGGTTTCCTCCAGGAGCTCCGGATTCCTCCCGCATCCCAAAGACGTGTGGGTTTAAAGGTTCATTGGCCTCTGCATGAATTGTCCCTAGTATCTAGGGAGTGGATAATACATTAGACAACATAGAACGAGTATGAACGGGTGATTGGTGGCCAGCATGGACTCGATGGGCCAAAGGGTCTGTTCCTATGCTGTATCCCTAAACTAAATGTATCAGGATCACCTTGGGTTGAAAACAGGCTGAGGGGAAACTGATGAAAATGTCCCTCTTCCCACAGGACATAATGGTCATCGTAGAAACTTGAATGGGAGTAGGATGGGATTAAATCCAGTGAGAGTGATAGTTGGTCTGGAACCCAATAGCAACCTGGTATCTTAGTTTAGTTTAGTTTAGAGATACAGCGCGAAAACAGGCCCTTTGGCCCACCAAGTCCGCACCGACCAGCGATCCCCGCACACTAGTCCCACACACACTAGGGACAACTTACATTCATACCATGCTAATTAACCTTTGGAGTGTTGGAGGAAACCGAAGATCTCGGAGAAAACCCACGCGGTCACGGAGAAAACGTGCACACTCCGTACAGATAGCACCTGTAGTCGGGATCGAACCCGGGTCCCCAGCACTACAAGCGCTGTAAGGCAGCAACACTACTGCTGCGCCACCGTGCCTCCCTCTGGTTCATTGAACCTGAGCAAGTCCGACTGCATGGTAGAACCTGCATGGGGCGATGGAAGAACATCAGCATTGGAGCTCATTGGAAGCATCGTCAATGCATAATTGGTAATGAATTCCGTGCAAGCAGCTTTCCTCGCCTCCTTGAAACCCTCCCTCCATGAAGGCATCACTCAGCATTTAAAGCATGGGATCGAGATCTTCTCAGCTGGGTCAGCATGTACTGTGCATCCCCAAGGACAGCGCAGTGGAGCAGCGGGTAGAACAGCTGCCCCACAGCATCAGAGACCTGGGTTCAATCCTGCTCTCAGGTGCTGTCTGCTTGTCTGTGTTTGCGCATTCCCCCTGTGAGCGCGTGGGTTTTCTCCGGGCCCTCCTGTTTCCCCCCACATACCAAAAACGTGCGGGTCTGTAATTTAATTGACCCTCTGTAAATGGTCCTGAGTGTGGACGGAGTGGATGAGAAAGTGGGATAACATAGAACTAGTTGAAACGGGTGACCGGTGGTCAGTGTGGACTTGCGGGGGTGGGGTGGGGAGGGGGGGTGGCGAAGGGCCTGTTTCCGTGCTGTGTCTTTCAATCAAACAATTGCCCTTGTGAAGCTGCTGAAGAGGGGGGGGGGGGGGGAAGGGGATAGAATTTCAGGATTTAGATCCAGAAATGGGGAATGAACAGTTAATACATTTCCAAAACCATGTGTGGTCCATGTCCATAGCTCCCTGAAAGTGGAAGCACAAGTAGACAGAGTAGTAAATAAGGGTAAACAGTTTGCTTGCTGTTCATCGGTCGGGGCATTGAATACAAGAGTCAGGAAGTCATGTTGCAGCGTTATAGGACTTTGATTAGGCCGCGTGTGGAGTATTGTGTGCAGTTCTGGTCGCCCCATTACAGGAAGGATGTGGAAGCTTTGGAGAGGGTGGAGAAGAGATTTACCGGAATGCTGCCTGGATTAGAGTGTTTTAGCGATAAGGAGAGGGACAAACTTGGATTATTTTCGCTAGAATGGCAGAGGTTGTGGGGAGACCTAATAGAAGTTTGTAAAATTATGAGACTCATAGTTAGGATAGACAGTCAGTACCTTCATCCCAGGGAGGAAATATCAAAGAGAGCCTAGTGGTAGAGCTACTGCCTTACAACGGGTGCTGTCTGTACAGAGTTTGTACGTTCCCCCCGTGACACACTCCAAAGATGTACAGCTTTGTAGATTAATTGGCTTGGTTATAAATGTACAATTGTCCCTTGTGTGTTTAGGGTGGTGTTAATGTGCAGGGATTGCTGGTCAGTGCGGACTCGTTGGGCCGAAGGGCCTGCTTCCCTGTTGTATCTCCAAACTAAACTAAACTAATTAGAGGACATACCTTTAAGGTGAGAGGAGCTACTTTTAAAGGAGATGTGCAGGGAGCCTGGAACATGCTGCCAGACTGGTGTTGAAGCAGATATGATAGTAGCTTATGAGACTTTTAGATAGGCACATGGATATGCAGAGAATGGAAAGATAAAGATTCGTTTAACTTGCATAATGTTTGGCATAGACATTGCGGGCCAAAGGGTCTGCTTCTGTGCTGTACTGCTCTATGTTCTATTTCCATGTTAGAGAGGCTGCAGGTGGTGGTGGAGGGATTGGTTGCTACCGGATGGGCAACTACAGTGCATTTTGTAGTTGGTGCACATTGCAGCCTCTGTGTGTCACTGTTGATGGAATTGGCAAGGATATCATGAATCAGAGAGACACACAATGCTGGAGTAACTCAGTGGGACAGGCAGCATCTCTGGATAGAAGGACTGGGTGATGTTTCGGATCAAGACCCTTCTTTAGAGTCAGGCGAGAGGGAGACACAGAGATAAGGAAATGTAAGGTGTGAAAACGAGACATCAAAGTGGATGGTGAACAAGGAAAATGTAGAATAGGTCGTTGTTAGCTAGGATACGGTGACATTAAAGCATAATGAGAGGGACAGTCAGACTGGTCGGAGAACTAGGAAGGGGAGGGATGGAGAGAGAGGGAAAGCAAAGGTTACTTGAAGTTAGAGATGTCAATATTTATACCGCTGGGGTGCAAGCTGCCAAGTGGAGTATGAGGTGCTGTTCCTTCAATCAGAGATTCGTTACACCACAGGAGACCTTTCAGCCAGTCGGGTAGACCCCAGCTCCAAGTAGAGTGGTCCCATCATCCCAACCATCCCACCACCAGCACAGCCCTGTAAGTCATTACTTCTCCAGACTGCCTCGCAATTTTCTTCACAGCTTATGAGTGGACTCTGAGTAAAACAAACCTTCCTTCAGGAGTCTTTGAGTCATAAAGCACCGAAACAGGCCCTTCAGCCCATCTTAACCATTCTGACTGATGTCCCATTGAAGCTAGTCCTGTAAATATGCTCTTCTCAAGCTTACCCCCCAGTCTAGTTCAGTAAATAACCACTGAGTCAAGCACTGGAACAACTAATCTTTATTTTTAGATTGAACAGCAAATTCCTCTATACGATACCTAAACCACCACAGGTTCGATCCTTGTTGCCTGGCCAAGCCCTTCAGCCTCGTGCAAACAGAAACACTCCAAAAGGTCACGCAGTCCCAAGCGCACTTCCAGAAGATCCACCTTGATCTAAGATGGAGCCACCTTTTATAGGTCCACGGACCTTGAGGGGCCGAACTACATAGGGATGGTCTCTTTACAATCCAATCAAACGTATCAATTACATCAATACATTATTACCAGTTCCCCAAACCAATAACAGAGTCTCCCATACATTGTTTCTGGGAGAAGCTTCTGGAAGGAAGCTAACATAACAGAACAATGCACCATTTACCCTGGAACTCAAACAAACCTGCCAAGGCTTAACACTTTGGCCAATCAACAAACAGCAGGGTAACTGTCTTGCAACATTATTTACACTATTTACAATTCGTTTGCAGTAATCCAATCACATTAATGCATTTAAGTTTGTTTGCAGAGTTTTTATACATTTTATCAATTAAGGGGAAATGAGGAGAACACCTGGATCTTTCATCACTACATATCAATCTGATGCTCAGACTGGCCGGCACCATCCACAACCTGTAAATTTCCACTGACAAAGGTTAAGCAATTCTGACAAATGCAGGGATCCTCCATTTTACGGCGTCTTTAATTTGGTCAATATTAACAGTCCCACCTGCTCATGTCTGGCCCATATCTCTCTGAACCTTTTCTATCCATACTCCCGCCCAAGTGACTTTTAAGTATTGTTATGGTACCTGCCTCAACTACTTCTTCTGGCAGCTTGTTCCATATATCCACCAATAGACAATAGACAGTAGATGCAGGAGGAGGCCATTCGGCCCTTCGAGCCAGCACCGCCATTCACTGTGATCATGGCTGACGAGTGAAACATTTGCCATCATGTTCTTAGAAAATCTTGTCCCTCTCAATTTAAAGGGCATGTTAGCATGCTATATCTTTCATCAATCAATCGATAGATCGGCCTATCGATCAATCAACTGACCAACCAACCAACCAATCGACTGATCAATAAACCAATGAATCAATCAATCGATCAATCAATCAGTCTTTCAATCAATCGATCAATGGGAGCTTTTGCTGGGTGTTTGGGATTAGAGCGGGATTTTTCATTGTGATTTGCTTTTGTACCAGGGTTGGGACAGGGACTGGGATGGAATTAACGTCTGGATCAGGATTAATATTGGGAAAGAGTTAGGGATTAGGATCAGGATTGGGAGAGTGAAAATGCATCATCAGTTCCAATGAGCAAGAGCGAATGTGTCGAGCTGCACTGCCTGTCCTGTCTTGGGTTGAGGATGTTAAAGGCTGGTACAATATCTGTGAGGTGGTTAGAATTTTACGATTCTAAAATCTTACAACTGATGGTTGTACAGGAACTGCAGATGCTTGTTTACAAAAATATACGCAAAGTGCTGGGGGTTAGGGAGCATCTCTGGAGAACATTAGATAGGAGATCAGTCTGAAATCATTCCTTCTGTTCTCAGATGCTCCCTGGGCCTAGCCCAGTTACTCCATTATTTTGTGTCTATCTTTGGTGACGTTTTGGGTTGGAACCTTTCTGTAGACTGGGTGCAGATGTATAAAGTTATCATGAGGATGTCCAGTGGGTGGCGGTGTTGAGCTTAGTTTAGTTTAGAGATACAGCGAGTCCACACCGACCAGCGATCTTAACACTATCCTACACACACTAGGGACAATTTACACTTATACCAAAGTAGCAAACATAGAAACATAGAAACATAGAAATTAGGTGCAGGAGTAGGCCATTCAGCCCTTCGAGCCTGCACCGCCATTCAATATGATCATGGCTGATCATCCAACTCAGTATCCCGTACCTGCCTTCTCTCCATACCCTCTGATCCCCTTAGCCAGAAGGGCCACATCTAACTCCCTCTTAAATATAGCCAATGAACTGGCCTCGACTACCCTACATACCTGTACAATTTGGAGTGTGGGAGGAAACCGAAGATCTCGGAGAAGAACGTACAAACTCCGTACAGACAGCACCGATCGAACCAGGATCTCCGGCGCTGCAAGGCAGCAACACCACCGCTGCACCACCGTGCCACACTGCAGCTGATGGCTGCCCATCCCAGTGACTTAAGCATTAGACCGAGTCCGCGCCAACCGCCGATCACCGCACACTAACACTAACCTACACTGGGGACATTTTACATTTACTGTATGCCACTGTGCCACTCTGCGTCACGTTGTAAATACATGGACGCACATAGATAATGCACACACACATGTGGGGTCCCAAACCAAAACATCTGGGGTCCATTCCCTCCTCAGATGCTGCCTCACCCGTGAGTACCTCCAGCATTTGTTTTTTACTCAAGACTCCAGCATCTTCAATTTGTTGAGTTTCCACAGATAATACACACCTGTGTACGTAAAAGCAAATGAGTACAACACGCGCATGCACACACACGCACACGCACACGCACACACACACACACACACACACAACACACCACACACACACACACACACACGCACGCACACACACACGCACACACACACACACACACCATACACCACACATACCACACACCACACACACACACACACACACACACACACACACACACACACACACACACACACACACACACACACACACACACACACACACAACACACACACACACACACACACACACACACACGCACACACACACACACACACCAAACACACACACACACACACACACACACACACGCACACACACACACACACCATACACCACACATACCACACACCACACAACCACACACACACAACCACACACACACCACACACGCACACACACACACACACACGCACATAAACAGACACACCACACCCGCACATAAACAAACACACACACTTGATAATATACATTCTCACACACAAGAGAACATGCAAACATATACTGACAATATACACATACAAAGTATATGTACAATATATACAGATGAAGAATATACATACACTCACT